>NW_025938913.1:0-871 GCF_000764305.2 Hyalella azteca | reverse complement strand
GGTCACATTAGAGCGGTCATACTGCATTATCACATGTTCAGTTGACACTTGCTGCACAATCAGACTGTTTTTAGAGTAAAATTAGTTATTTGGGGTAACATGTGCATGCAACTTTGGAAATAACTTTGTGGCTTGTAAATAGTTTTTCATTACTCAGCGTAATGGCTTTTCATTAAAAATTACCTGGCGATGCATCTTGAAAATGGTCGGCAACATTTTGGGCTTAAAAACCCATATATTGGCAACGCTGCTTCCACCCTCTGCACCCTGGCACAGAACTTCAGAACAATTACTTAAAAAAAGTCATTAGGTGAGGGAAAATTCCACATAAACATCATCAAACGGGGTAAAAAGGGAAGGGTGGGTAAATTGGGAAGCGCGTCCCACATTTCGTAGAAATGTTGTAGCAGCTAAACTAATCAAAATATTGCAAAACTAAAAATAGTGGCATAAACTTCAACATTCATACTATCTATTATGTATAAAGCTAGTCATGAAATCAAACATTTACAATCTCTAAAAAATCGCTGAAAAAAGTGTGATTTTGGAAAAGTACCTCTGCTAAGGTCTGGAGCAAAAAATTTTTTGCCATATTGAAAAATTTTACTTAGGTACATAAAAGTTGCACCCAGGTGTCAGCTTGAAAACGTAATTGACAGAATTTGCCTATCTCATTAAAAAAAAAAAATGGCAGCCATTTCTGCGTGACGGGGTAAAAAGGGACACCCCCCGGGGTAATTAGGGACACCCTTAAAAATGCATTTACAGTAGAACTTCAGTTAGCAAAGGCTCCAGTTAACAAAAAAATTGATGAAGAAAAAAGAATTTTGATTACATTTACCTCGCTTGGCAAAAAAATTCACTTATCAAA
>NW_025938912.1:0-2467 GCF_000764305.2 Hyalella azteca | reverse complement strand
CACCCATTCGCACCTTTTCACTGGACAACAGCCAGCCCATTGCACCTCATGTAACCAAATTTGGACTACTACCCACCTTCTACTGGAATGCCCTCAACTACTGCAACCAAGACAACCACTGGAGCAACACTGCTTAGAAAAGAACTGGCCATTCACACTTACATCTCTTTTGAGAGATGATTTTCCAGCTGAAAAACTAGTGACCTACCTGTCCAAGACAGGCTTCATTGACAAGCTCTAAGAAATCGTTCCCACGCTCTGATCGAAGCACCAGATGCCCAGGAAGGCTGGTGCTTAAATATTACCAAGATATTACCAAGATATTCATCTGAAACGTTCTAGTATCGAAAACTCGTCGAGTCTTGACTATACTTGTTCAAGCTGACCTTAGCGGCGTTTATTTTAGTCATGTGAGTTTATTTAATAGTTTTTTTTATCGTAGTATATATTATTACTAAAACTGAGCTTGTCTGCGAGAGCCCGTTCAGGCTCAGACCGCTCAGTCAGCCCCGACGTTCGAACTCTGCATACGAGTCTTAAATTTCACCCAATGCCAAAATTGGCAATAGCTAGTGCGGCCTAGTAGCCACTGGTTAGTGCGTTATTAGTGTCCAATGGCTTCCTAGTGGACTAGTGGTAATTATTGTTTACTAGCTGGCTTTCAAAAAATCTATTCTATAGTTTGAGTTTCTACTAAATTTTTAATTCTCTCAGCTTATTGATTAAATTGATATTATAATTAGATGTTGAAAATTTAAATTTTGGGGAGCCATAAATCTATTTTCTCAGTCATGTTAGGAATTTTTAAGCCATGAAATGATTTTGATAAACTATAAATTTAATGTTAATAAGGCCCTATAAATAATAAAATTAATTAAATAAAAATGCACATATTAATGTCATATTTTTGGTATTCCTAAAAATGTAATAGTAAATACTAAAATAGGCCTAGTATGTGATATTTTTCTGCTTACAAGATAACATTCTTGTTTTATTGCTTAATGCTGAATGTGCTAGTGCTAGGCTGCGCTGCTGCTAAGTGCTAGGCCACTAGGGCACTAGCTGCCACCTAGTATGGAAAAATCAACTCATCAAGCCACTACAGTACTGAATCTACTGATGATACTGGATTTCTGTAGCCATAAATTTTTTTGTTTTTTTTTTAGCTGATAGTTCACTTATTTTAGTTCCCTTGATCCTTTTTTTCTGTTTTTTTTTGCATGCCATGCAGCCATCCATGGGAAGCCTTTGCATAGCCNAAGAAGAAAAGAGGAACATTAAAAATAGCAGTTTAGTTTTAGATGTGTTTAGTTATAGTTTTAGATTTGTTTCAGCTTCACGAATGGCTGACAGTTTGCTGGCACGGGTTCAGTTCAAGTTTTCAGCGGCGTAGGTTTATGGCTTGCTGCTCCGGTCACCAGACACGCCGGATCTAGACTTAATATTTCATTCGGTTGAAGGAACCTTCATATATCCTAAACCATGCGTATCTTATCTTGTCCAGTATTCGAAATAACGAATGCGTCGAGCAGGATTAATATGAGTTTGTATTAGGCCGCTGCTGCTGAGGTCCTATAATACGTATATGATCAGTTCACCAGTTTATACCATGATCGCCCAGACGTCAGTTAACTTAAATATGTTAGTTAAAATGCGTTTCTTGTTCAGGAGAAAGCTGATGATTTACCTAGATTATCCTTACCTCTATATGTAGGCTAGATCAAAACGATGCTTTACCTAGATTATCCATTTATTTTGTCCAGAAGGAAACTGAGGACTTATCGTTTGTTAGTATCATAGATTATCATTTTATCTTTTCCATGTTAAAACTGATGGTTTATCTGTGTTTTTAGAGAACATAGATTCTGTCTCTTATACACATCTAGATGTGTATAAGAGACAGTTCTGCCACCGTTGGATGCGTCAAAAAGTAAGCTTTAAGATGAGCCCAAAAAGTGGAAAACGCCAAAATTGAAAATTTTAGCCAGGTCGGTCCCCTTAATTAAATAAGAATGCGCATATTAATGTCATATTTTTGGTATTCCTAAAAATGTAATAGTACCTAAATACTAAAATAGTATGTGATATTTTTCTGCTTACAAGATAACATTCTTGTTTTATTGCTTAATGCTGAATGTGCTAGGCTGCGCCGCTGCTAAGTGCTAGGCCACTAGCACTAGCTGCCACCTAGTATGGAAAAATCAACTCATCAAGCCACTACAGTACTGAATCTACTGATGATAGGGTAAACGCGGTATATTCCGTCACATTAAGGACGCATCGAGAAATGAAAAACTATAAAGAAATAACCGTATGCATTAATTGAGTTCTGTTTGCTTTATTTGACTCGCAATACACCGTACACGACTACGCGCCAGCAACAACGAAACGTCACAAAATGTTGCCATATTTATTTAAAAGCCTTTAGAATGGAAACCTACCAATCGGCGGCAAATCCCTATATTCC
>NW_025938911.1:0-376 GCF_000764305.2 Hyalella azteca | reverse complement strand
TATGTGACTCCAGTAGCTGTAGCTTGAACATATATATTCAAGATATACAGCTATATAGATCTTGAACATATAGGACTCCACAGCTAGATCTTGACCAGATATAACGCCACAGCAAGATTTTGAACATGATTGTGGTTGCGGGTACCAAGGTATGCGTTGTGCTCAACGACTGTGAAGGAAAGGAGTCGTTAACAACGGAATAGAAAATTATGAAGGTATTTACTATCAGGTCGTTTACTTCAGACCAGTTTTCTCATTCGTGTTTAACAGTAACGTTTCGTTCAATCGCTATTTTACGAATGACAAAAGACGGACTGACATCGCTGTTTAAAAAAGTCAGTTGCAATAGGTTCAATATTAAGGAGTAATGATGGCA
>NW_025938910.1:0-244 GCF_000764305.2 Hyalella azteca | reverse complement strand
TCAAATTTCTGCATGGAACCGAGGTAGTGAAAAAAAATTTTCTACTTGATTTTTGCATGATTTAAAGACATTAATCTGATTCAAGATTTTATTGTTGAAACATTTTGTTGCAACCAAATGAACAAACTAGAAGTGAAAATTTAATAGGGTAACATGGCAGATATTGGTCCGTGTTCTCTACCACCGGTCGACAGTTTCACTGGGATGAAGTGTACGGATTTACGTTTTGCTTATTGCGTTGTTA
>NW_025938909.1:0-332 GCF_000764305.2 Hyalella azteca | reverse complement strand
AAGAGGTTCAAAACTGCAGAAGCTCTCAGGCCCAACGGTCATCCTTGCGGTTGTCCTGTGGCTTTAAGTCCACCCAGCGTGGACACCCGGAGAAGCAGAAGAAGCACTCTTTCAGGCTTCACTGACTCAGCCTCACTCAGGCAGAACGCCAGAACCCGATGAGGCACCATTATGTGCGGCGGCGGCCGATGAGGCGATGACGATGTCGTGCCATGCTCTGTATAATAATTATATAACTAATAACTGTTCGCACTTCGCCGATGCTTAGCAAATAGGAACAGAAAGCTCCCGTCAGACTGTCAGTAAGGTTTGCTAATTTTTTTATTCAAGGT
>NW_025938908.1:0-1598 GCF_000764305.2 Hyalella azteca | reverse complement strand
GGAGACTGTGTCAATGAAAAAGTGCGATATTGACAAATTCCTCGAGTTGTACGAACATTAGACTTTATTAGGCAGGAGGCGTTCCAGGATTAATATTATTGGGTTCACACAACGAGTCACGTCAGTATTCAATGAATGTGATAAAATTGCTATTATTTGGCTTTCCATTGTTCGTCGTTTAGCCATGGACCACTGGAAAATTTGAGAGTTACAACGCCAATATCAATGAATTTTCTCAGTGAATTACCATGTTAGTAAATCATTTACAGTCGAATGAAAAGTACTGCATTGACGATTTTTTTGCTACCTTGGAAAGTTGGGCGTTGCAGCCGCAGTGTAAAAAATTAGCACAAGTGGCCCAGTGGTTAAAGTTCAGAGTGCCAAGATTGGCGCAGTAAGGCGCGGGTTCGATCCCAGCTCTGTGCCCCTGTTTCAGGTCAGAATCGGCGAGGAGGCCTGGCGGTTAAGCACAGCAGAATTGTAGCAGTGAGTTGCGAGTTCGAGACCGCAAAATACTGTGAATGTCTGCGATGTTCAGAATCGGCGACAGGCCTACGGCCTAATAAACGATGAAGCCGCTATTTTATTTATTTTAATAAACAGTCGAGAGAAATATTTTAGTTCCACCTCAAAAGATTTCACCACACAGTTGATATAAACCTCATCGGATTTTCAACCGATAACTATAACAAATGATAATGGTTCTTGATCAAACACGAAAAATTTAGTAATCTTACTGTATACTTGCAAATGATTTTATACTTGGGTTGGAGTTAGTCAGCAAGTTGGAAGCACTTGTAATTTGTTAGCGTCCGTTTACTTGAAAATTATAATGCGAGTGTTGGAGTAAAGAATAGTAAGATTTTAGCTTACTCTTTAGCATCCCAAGAGAGCAAATTTACTGTGAAAGAAAAGGGCAATACGAAAATCACATATAGGAAAGCTATCCCTTTACTGTTTACATCAATACATCATACTTTACCAGGAAAACGTTGGTTGGTAGCGCGATTACACGTGCCATATTGAGTGACCGTTTCGATCACGGGCACCATTTGTTCGTTCTGACGTAGTCATTATGTCGTGTGCATTACTATATTATCGGTTAAAAATTAAAAGTGAATAAATTTAATTGCTAACCGCAATAAAATTTACCATCAAGATATTTTTCCCATCCTCTTATGTGTCAGCGACATTTTACGAAACGTGATGCTTTATCCCCAAAAAATTCAGTCACTTGTAAGTGCCAGAGATGAAAATTATGAAATATTTGAAGAGCATTAGTTTGGCCTATTTCAGTTGATAAATGCATATGTGTTCTACCTACTTTGCATGGCACCCTCATTTCTCTAATAACGTCATTTTCGATCACACTGAACATGATTCGTACTGCGAGATCAATTTCGCTCGTCAGGTGATATTAATCACGATTTTTTCAAGTTAAGACGAGAAACATTCGGTCTCAAACTAATTTTGGTCATGGATTTGTCGCTTGATAATTCATCTTGTCCTCCGGTGAGTTAACGAATTGTATAGTATAGTATAGTATAGTATAGTATAGTATAGTATAGTATAGTATAGTATAGTATAGTATAGTATAG
>NW_025938907.1:0-707 GCF_000764305.2 Hyalella azteca | reverse complement strand
CAGCTTTTTATATAGAACTTCTGTATTCCTCCATATCAGCAATGGTCAAATGCTTAGTCTTATTTCCTGACTTGTAGCAGGTGCTTGTCTACATCTTAATGCATCTGGATTCTGGCATATTTAGCAATAGTGAAATATTTAGTACTCTTGCTAGAATAAAATGCGTACCAAGATTTCTGTGGTTAGTGATATTCTCAGTTAGACTCAAAACCATTAATATTGATTAGGTTCATTTAATTATTGTTATTATTATTATTATTAAGGTGTGTGTAAACATCTGAGTGATTCTTGATGACCTCTTGATAAATCGGCGACAGGCCACATCAGGCCTACACTTCAGCGCCGAAATCACTATGTTATGTTATGTGTTTTGTTAACTTAACTTAACGAATTTGAATAAAAAAATATAAAGTATATTCAAACTAGTGCATCATTTTCTGACTCTTACATCAAAGATCAAAAACATTTATAGAATGCTAAATTCCTCACTGGATACGTATTTTCTTTTTTCCTTATTGAATCAGAACTTTTCATTTTAATTGCTTTTTGCGTTATTTCGAGGAAACAAACTTTAGTATTATTTAATACCCCGAATTATAAGAGCATAAACTGCATTATTTATTTATGGTGTTCTTTCGTCAGAGTTGAACAGAGCTCCCTAGCGCCGTGCCGAGAGCTGCTGCAGGCTCTGTCGTGCAGCACGTCTC
>NW_025938906.1:0-245 GCF_000764305.2 Hyalella azteca | reverse complement strand
CTGTACGCGTCTTGTGGACTGGTATGCGTCTTGCGTACCAGTCCGACGACCTGTACGCGTCTTGTGGACTGGTATGCGTCTTGCGTACCAGTCCGACGACCAGTACGCGTCTTGCGGACTAGTATGCGTCTTGCGTACCAGTCCGACGACCTGTACGCGTCTTGTGGACTGGTATGCGTCTTGCGTACCAGTCCGACGACCTGTACGCGTCTTGTGGACTGGTATGCGTCTTGCGTACCAGTCCG
>NW_025938905.1:1419-64216 GCF_000764305.2 Hyalella azteca | reverse complement strand
ACCAGGTTTTAAGATTCACAGATTTTTTATTTCTTTGAAGAACCGAGTCAAAAAGTACAGCCTTCCCAAAGATGTCTGATGGTCTGTAAGTAAAAAATTAACCATATTAATGTACTGATGGAAGTTTTGACCATCACAAGTTACTTCTTATCTGATATGTAGCTATTCGCCAATGGCAAAACAAACCATTTAAAGTCATGAAGCCCAAGGGAGGTTGGAGATCGCATTTGATAAAATATTAACGTTCAAGTAAGCGGAGGAAGATTTAGAATTGGAAAAATAATCTTAGAATGGATCTAAAAAATGAGCTATTATAGACATTATTATATATTATATAAGTATTTAGGCCTCAGAAGATAACCGATGCAGAGCATTTAATTGGAATGGATATAGAGGAATTACTAAAGTTCCAATCCCAGTTAAAATTCAGAACCGCGATCGGCGATATTCTTGGCCGAAGCCGGACGGAGCTGGGAAACTATAACCAGCCATCAATCCCTATAGAACTGCACAGCGCCATGGCTTATATAGAGAAAATTTCCAACAGGTTTTCAAGAGGGAACCCTGAGCGGTTGTATCGCTGGCACTTGGATTGCGCGGCAGCCAGATGAGCAGAGTATAGCCATATGCAGACCGTGCATTACAGAGGGGGTTTAGAAAGAGAGGAGGGGAAAGAGTGTAGGCAGAGAGGGACCCCATCCTTTATCTAGTTAATTCGCATAATACGATATTTTGATTCAATTTCTGGTGCCAGGTATGATGTTTATATCACGTAATTATTTCAATTCTTTGAATTGCGTGAGAATTTTATTTACTCTTCCTGTTTTAACAGAGAAGCAGAAACGTTTACGCTCATTCACGCTTTTCTAAAGCGAGAAATCAACCAGTTTATCATGAGAAAGTTTCCAAAACTTGAATGTACAGAAACCGATAAAAAACATGAATGTAAAGGTAAAGAAAACAACAAGGAAATTCCCCATATTGCCAATGAAAACTTGTAGATGAGCTCCATTATCAGTTCATAAAAATTTATAGAATTTCATTGAAGATATTGTGTTTGTGATATTATTGTGCGACCGAAAGTTTTAATTAAAGATATTGTGAATTTACTTTTTGCTTTCAAACTAGTGGTTAACTTGCAATTTAAGCAGACTAATGATTTAAGTACATTGTTAATTTTCCTATCAAACAACCCAATGATAAAAATCTAATGCAAAAAAATTAATTACTAAATAAATTTAGCACTATTATTCACTAACATCCAACTGACGGAATCATACGATTGGCTACTGTGTTCATTTTTATGAAAATAGTGCACATGAATATTATCTATCCAGTTCAACCACAAATATAGCTATTCTTCGATTTGCTAGATGATGGCGAGTCATTTGTTCCGTATTATAGTTAAGTAGTTCATAGTGCCTAAACTGGTATATGTGTACGAGTGGTCAAGCTGGTACAGGCGTAAACTACGCTTCAGCGGATCTGCCCTTGATTGCCTGAGCTGCCGTTGACGCTTGTAGAGTGGGAGCTCATAGCGTTAAGTAAGTTGATGCATTTCCTTGGTAATTGAATTTGTTAGTTTCTAAATGACTTTGCCAGTGTCAATACAATGTGAATGTCAACAGTCAATGCCAATATAATATGGCACTGCATGAGAGAAGTATAGGAGATTTCAGCGAGAGAGAACAAAAATTTTTAAATCGTTGTTGACAAGCGGTAACGCGTAATAATTAACTGCAGCATGCACTGCCAGAGCCGCCCCAGAGAGGGCGTCGGGCAGGTTTGAGCAGGTTTTGCTCAGTGAGGGCTGCGTGTTGGTAGGACAGAGCACACCTAGGCAGGTACTCAGAGGTGAATTAGCGCTGCTACGCGGCTGGCAATGTCGTCTCTAATGCGGACATTTCTGCTCTATCGCGAGTCTGTCGCGTCTCTACGTCGGCTCTACAGCCGGCAACGGCCTGCTCTATTCCCTGCCCCTAATTTTAATTGGAAACAGCACTGCTCATGAGCAAGCTTCTCAAACAAATTTAGGTATGTATTTAGTCTTATTTTTGGTTCAAGTTGAAAACTGATTCAGTAACTAATGGTGAATATTATTTACCCTCAGTGATATTGCAATTTAATATATAAGGCAGATTCGTATCAAAATCTTATATTACAAAATTGAATGAAATTAGCGCTTAAATCCACGTCCGGTTAAGCATTATGGAGGTGTTAAACCGAAAAGTTATTGAATCGAGATTAAAGGTAAAACAACTGTTTATATTTCCATTCTGAATACAATAGAAGCGTTAAGTTTTTTATTCAATAATTAATCAAAAATACCAAGCCTTGGCAACAGTCGTGGCGTGTCCTTCATGGCCTGGTTTACACCATACTGCCGGGTACGTGCCAGGCATATGCCAGGCATCAATACCCAGTTAAAATTTAGGGCAGGGAATAGAGCCGGCCGTCGCCGGCTGCAGAGCCGACGTAGAGACGCGAGAGAGCAGCGATAGAGCAGAAATGTCCGCTTTAGAGACGATATCGCCGGCCACGTATCAGCGCTAATTAGCTTCTGAGTACCTGCCCAGGTGTGCTCTGTCCTGCCGTCACGCAGCCCTTACTGAGCACCGCCTGCTCAAACCTGCCCAACGCCTGCTCTGGGGCGGCTCTGGCAGTGTACGCGGCAGTTACGCGTCACCGTTTGTCAACAACGATTCAAAAAAATTTGTTCCTTCTCGCTCTGAGATCACCTAGACTTCTCTCTTGCAATGACAGGTTGTATTGACATTGGTTGCTGACATTCTCATCGTATTGACTTTAGCAACGTAATTTAGAATCTAACAAATTCAATTATCGAGGAAATATACACATCAAATTACTCACCGCTATGAACTATCTGCAAACGTCGACTGAAGCTCCGGGATTCGAACACAGATTCTCCGCGTCGTATGTCCACGCCTTTACCAGTTGGCCACGCGAACACCTTACCAGCCTAGGCTCTATGAACTACTTAACTATAATACAGAACAAATGACTCGCCATCATCTAGCAAATCGAGGAATAGCTATATTTGTGGTTGAACTTGATAGATATTATTCATAATGCACTAATTTTAAAAAAATGAACAAAGTAGACATTCGTATGATCCCGTCAGTTAGATGCAAGAGAGTATTAGAGCTAAATTTGTTTAGTAATTTATCTTATTGCATTAGCTTCATGTCATTCGATAGTTTGATAGAAAAATTAACAACGTACGCAAATCATTAGTCTACTGAAATCGCAAGTTCTCCAAGATTTTTAATGCAAAGAAAGTGCCAAATAAATTCACCATATCTTCAATGAAAACGTTTCGGAGACCAGAACCGAAATTCAGGGAAAGTCGATAAATTTTATGAACCGATGATGGTGCTGGTTTACATATTTTCATTGAAAATATGGTGAATTTCCTGGGTATTTTCTTTGTTCTAACATTTACTGTTATTAACGCGTTTTCTGTATATCCATGTTAGAAAACTTTCTCATGATAAACTGATTGATTTCTCGCTTTAGAAAAGCGTGAATGACCTTCAGCGTTTCTGTTAGAGTGTTAAAACTGAAAGAGCATATAAAATTCTTACGTAATTCGAAGTATTAAAATACTGACGTGAAATAAATATCACAAATGGCACCGGAAATTGGCCCACAATATCGTGCTATGCGAATGAACTAGATGGAGGATGAAGTTCATTCTCCCGCAACTGTTTCCAACCCCTACCCCTCCTCCCTCTCTCAAAACCCCCCCATGCACGGCCTGCTTCGCTGCTCTGTACAGCTCCCTGCCGGGAAATCCAAGTACCAGCGCTAAAACAGCGCAGCGTTCCGTCCCTGCCGAGCTGCCAGAATTTTGTCTCTATATCAGCCATGGCGCAGCGCAGTTTTAGGGATAGATGGCCGGTTATAGTTTCACGGCTCCATCCTGCTAAAGCGCGACCAGCCCGGCTAAACCCGGCGCCGATCTCGGCTCAAAATTTTAACTGGGTATGCAGGGAATGCCAGGCATTCTCTGCCAGGTGCATCAATATGCTAAGTCCGGTCACGGTCCGCCCTCACTTCAGTTCCTTTTCTTATGACCTTAACTTATGATGAGTTTAGGACTTCGTAGTCCAAGTTCAAGCTGATGCTCCGCCTTCGTCGTCCTCCGTTTCCAAGTCGTCGATGGGCAAGTCGAGTCCCGGATGTAAAGGGTCCCGGATGTAACGTTGAACGTGTTACGTCTATTTGCCCTTCTTTCGAGCAGCTGATGTTAGATACTGTCGCTTGTCACTAGCTGAGGTTAGTTTTCCATAACTGGACAATCTGCGATCTTCATCAGAAACTTATCCAGTTGTCTTTTGAATGTTGCAAGGGTGAACTCCCCTCCTCTCAGCGCATTTGGCAATGCATTAAACAGCCTCGGTCCTACCACGGACAGTGATCCCTCACGAAGAGTCTGTACTCATGCTTCTGCACTGTTATTAAATGGGAAATCCTACACAGTCTCCCCCTCCTTTCGTTGTAATACGTCATTATTTTGGAGAACTCACTTTCAATGTTGGGAGTGTGTGGGCAACGCCAATGTAGGCAACGATGTCGATTAATGTGGGTTACTGCAGAACGCGGAAGATCTGACCACTCGAAGATTTAGAAGTCAAATTTCCCTAAACAATCTATGCAGATGCACGGTGAACTATCGAGTGTGGGTTTATCGTAGCAGGTCGAAGTAAATGAAAGTGGGCGACTTTTTGGGGCAAACCAAAAAATTTCTTGCGCAAATTTGTCGTTTGGCCATTCAGTCTAATAGAATAACGAATCGGAAATTGATATACACTAATAATAATAATAAGAATATATTATAATAACAATTATCAATATAATACTGATATGTGTCAATATATAGTAACGGTATAATAATAATTGATAATATCTAATTGTCAATTAGATATTATTCCCTATTGAGGCAGTTGCGAATCAATTAATGGTTCTCCATTCATTCCCATCTACTTCATTTCTATAGTTGTAACAAGTTCCCAAATGTTATGTTGTTGTTTGTTATTGGCCGCTATCCCGTTTCCAAATCACGCTAAAATTAGGTTTTCATTAAATAATTCGGGACGATTTATTTATCGGATGAAATATCAGTTCTCTATCATAAACTCAAATGAATTTATGTAAACAAGAAATTTATAAATGCATATCATTTTACTCGAGCTTCAGAACGAAAATTACAATCTAAGTCTTCCGTGTGGCAACACGGAAGGCAACAACAATAATAAGTTTCAATGTTCCTAAGGAAGATGAATTCACGGATGCTAAATGCCTATACTATAATTCTCCAAAATATTGCTTACTCCAAAAAATCATCATCTGAGTCAAAGTCCTGTTTCTGGCCATTAAAGGAGGCCCATCAGAACACCAAGGCGGATACTAAGGCCATATATATATGCCCCGCACACAACTGAAAATTTCTACTGAAGCACGTGAGATAATTTTACCTATTTGCTAACTTATTGTGGATAATTTTTTCAGAGTGAAGGTGTGCGTCGGATATTTGTTCTCGTACAAGATTGTATTACTAAAAAATATTTATATATATTGCTTTGAAAATTTCAATCATGTCAGTTACATTAGAATGCAAGGAAAGTGCAGAAGACGGGAATAAGTGTAAAACATAATCTTCTCTGATCTGCTACTTGTTATTACAATTATTTTTACGAGTTAAGACGGTTGCTCCAACCTCGACGCTGATGAGGCAGCTGTCCAGCTATTGGTCCTGTCTCGACTTTCACTCCTTCGGGAGCAGCCGGACTAAATAGATACCTTGACAAGCAGTAAGTTAATTTTGAATTTGACGTATGTAATCTGTGCAACACAATATCAATTAGTAAAAGGTATTTATCATTACCTTTATATTGCTAACAATATGTCTAACCAATATTCAACGCTTCTCTCAATAATCACCTAGTCGTAGCAGCCTTGCTGACATCTGTTATCAAGGTCTAGTTATCCTTAGGTGAAGCAGCACAGCTCCAAGGAGTGTTCCAGCTATTTCAAATATGCCGCAGACAGGAGTGACTTTGCCGTAAATTGGCATGAATTCGTCCAGCAAAAAGATGGCTTTTGCATCATTGGGATGATGCAAAAGCCAAAATGTTGCAAGGGATGATCAGCATCGAGCTATGTGTGGACACCGCCAAGACTGGAAATAGACACAGGAATAATTTTGACCGCCATTTGAGTGGCTGTGGACAACAATATATGGTATACGAACAAATCGTTGGTTGCCTATGGCGAATGCCTTCCTACTTCCAACATGAAAGTTTATCGGCACCAACAAAGACAAATTCTTCTATAAAATATTTCATTCTTCGTAATGAAAAACTACATAGTTAATGAGCGAACAACCATGGGTTTATTTCTTCATCGCCGACACTACTATACAGATAAAAATTAGGTGCAACATTACAAATAGTGATATAATATCTAATTGTTTGACTATGTGCTAGAAAATCTGGTTTTCACTATGGGGCTGTGAACCTGTGGTTATCTACTACCAGGAATGGTAGATGTTAAATTACAGAGTTCATACCTCATTTAAGTTTCAATCTGGTAAATGTGAATGAGAATAATTGTTGATAATTGATAGGTAGCCTATAAATTTTTCTTTACTTTCATGAAAGCCAGACAAGTAGCCTATATTTCAGAATATTTCATCTGGTGATCTGGCATCTGCTGGAAAATAGTGAACTTAGGATTTAGAAATTTGCCTTTAGGCTTGAGTACCTTGGTGGCGGGCCAAGGTAGAATTGTAGTAATTGTGGATTTTTCTCATGTATTTAAGATTGATCCAGCCTGGTTTCTTGATCAGTAGTTCAGTTTCACTTTTCCAAAATATCTGATGAGAGCCTAAGTAGGTATGAAATGAAAAAATTTGGTTTATTATTATTGGATCCAATGTCATATGTGCGCCTGTTCATTACTTAATAAATATAAGTTATATGTTATACCTCCTGTTTCCTGAATCCACCTTGTTGAATAAATTAATAATAATTTTAATACAGTAATTGATGATTTGATTATTGAGATCATTGAGTTGTAACTTGTAAGCAAGACAGAATTTTACTTATTCAATATTCATTAGATTTTCATTAGAAGTAATAACTAGGAACTTTGTTCTATCAACTTATACGAAGTACCAAATTCATTCATCTTCAGCATGTCAGACCGTCAGATCACTCAGGTGACCCATCAAAATTTGATGTGATGATGGCAAAACACCAAATTTTGACCTGTAGATATGTGGCTGCAATAATACTGGAAAAAGCATTCATCAACTGGTTGTCTAATGTCTAGTATATCATTGCAGATGAATTAAAATGTAAAACTAATAGGAAGTGATTTTGAAAATTTTAACTCCTTCATCTCCAAACTGGAAAATTGGGCTAAAACTTCTCAAAATTTTTAAGAAGAACTTCTTAATATTTTTGATATCCTAGTACCTATGAAATCTCAATAATGGCGATTTTTCACTAGTCACTTTTCTAAAAACTTTCCAATTAAATCAGAGATCAAGCAAATAATCCATTATGATACAGAATGTTGTCTATTCGTGCAATATTTCTAAAAATTTGATTTTAATTAGTAGCAATTACAGTATAGATATGAAACACCAACAAATTGTTGTTTTATTGACATTTTTAATGAACTTCATCGGATTTTTCTCATCCATTTAAATAATATAATAATTCACCTTTTCTCTTAGTAATATTTTTCTTATCTCTCACGGAAAATGTAGTCACAGTTATATAAAATATAGTCACAGTTATAATAAAATACAGTCATGCTCTAGAGTCTAGCCAGTTTGATGCATATATCTTCTAGTTATTGATGAATAGTTTGAATTATATATGAAAAGTAGCCTCCTGGTCACAATTTCTCAGTAAGTGAGAAGTAGATACATATATGTGCTGCTTAGAAAAGGACATACCAAGCATAGCTTTGAAATACCATGAAGAATTGTCTGCTCACATAAATGCATTATGATAGTTGCTACTCATTGGTGAATCATTCAAAATATGTTGGTCAACTTCCAAGATAACGCCAATAATAATGACAGGTCCATAATAGTTAAAGTCAATATAATTGAATTGTGATTTGAAATTACTTTCCTGTCCATACTTGATTGTATGATTCATTTTTAATTTGCTAGAATATGCACCTGTTTTCTCATTTATTTATATTCCAGACTGCTTCTCAATTACAGATAATAACAGGAAGCCATATTCTGACATTAGAAGCGCTGTCGTCATGAAGCCTTAATGTAAGCTGTAGTTCCTGTTAGCTACTTTAGGGTCTGTTTATTTTTCATCTGTTAATGGAGATGCTTCAGCACCTTATAGCCCCTTATATTCTGCAGTTCATGATATGGGCGTTAGAGCTCAGCTGCTCCTGTTATTGAAGGTGTCAGTTCTTCAGTTTTGCCACGATCCTCAAGCTCGCTCATGGGGAAAGAAGAGTTGCCAGACGAGGATGGCAAGACTCCATGCCAACTGACAAGAGACACCCAACCAAGATCAAATTCGAGAACTTGCCTGACTGTGTGCTCTTTGCCTGCCTGTGTGCTTGCCTGTGTGCTCCTTGTCCAGCTAATCGCTTAGGTTTTCCACTATCTGATACAAGTGAGAATATTCTTCTAACATTACTCCCTACTACAGGTGCTACAGATTGAGACGGTCATCGAAGCAGTTCTAAGGCTAACTGCAGATCTCGGGGGATTCATCTAATTTGCTCGCTGCCACCATTGTCTGCACGCTACAACTCCTGTCTGCACGCTGTCACTCCTGTCTGCACGCTACAACTCCTGTCTGCACGCTAACTTGGACTTTAGAAGACAAAGGTCGCCAAATGTGTTGGGTTTCGTTTGGTTCCGAAGTTTTGCTGTAAAATAAGTTAGTTCGCTGCACGACAAGCGTTGTTTTGTGGCAGTAATGGTGACATTCTGTTATTACTTCATATGCGAGGAAGAAAGTGGATGGCACTACAGGTTTCTCCTTTGATGATTAATCCAGATGTGAATCTCAAAAGCTTCTCACTAGCTGCATTTGTTACTTGAGCCTTAGGTCTATGAAACGCAACCATAATTACTTAGTAAGGTTCGCACACTAAACTTCAGATGACTGCCTGCCATGTTAAAGTATTGGCTGGAGATCTGCGGCATTATTAACTTTAGGCGATGGGTCGCTGATCTGAACAACGGTGTTCCAGCAAAGTTTGAGTAAAGTTGAGTGGCTGAGTAAAGTTATTGCACACTGAGAATGGAGCTTATTGCTCCAGGGCTTATTTGAGAGTTGAATTTGTAACCCACGGCTGCATCCCCCAAAATGCCTACGAAACATTTTGAAATGACTATTATGTCTTAATGTGTGCACTTATCAATTAGCTAACCATTTCTTATTTTCATTTTTATGATGGATAAAACTGATTTATTTTATTCAGGACAGGAAGAGAATCCTATGTAGTCGTAACTATGTAGAAACAGTAAATAGTGGAATGCATTGTCCTGCGGAATGATGGCTTAGGATCTTCAACTCTGTGGGTATGGGGGTGTTCGTGTTTCTCTGACACATTAAAAAAACATTTTATACTATGGAACTTTTTACTGTTCATTTTCTGCTAAAAGACCATAAATATAGTGTCATATCAATAAAATTCAAAAAGTTCAGCCGATAATATATGCAGCAATCAGTTATTTGAATTTCATATTAAGTAGTTTATTCTAAGACTTGTCTCGCCTCGGTTGTCTCCCGGAATTCCCAAAGAATTTTGAAAATTGTCTCTATTTTTATCACCAATTGTGATAATTGGTAGAGCCGATTTTGTCCTGATAATTGGCAGAGCCAATAATTGTCTCGTCTCGAATAGAAAAAAGTATCAAATGCAGTGATATATTGGGACCTGTGTTTTTTGAATGACGAAAAAAGTTCTACTCTTGGTTGTAGTTGTCCTAAAACTGGGTAAAAGAATATTTAATAAAAGAAATTTGCAAATGAGAAATGAAACGTACGGCAGGTTTTTATTATGGATGTGCTATCTGTGTGCTAAGCATAAACATGTTGTGACAATTGGTATTCATAAGATATTATTCAAGATTTTCACATAGCTCATATCAGCCACGATTTCTTTATCTGCTCTTCTAATCTGATATAATTATTTGAAAGAGCTGGATTTTTCAATAACAAGACACGATTCAGTGCCGAAAGGTCTCCTTGCAACTTGTGCCGGTCTATATAAGACGGGCAAAGAACTAAACAAATTGGCTCTTAATTATCGGTCAAATAAAATATGTTTTCGATCAATACTTGCTTCATTCCCAAGCCGATGAACTTTTGCGATGATCCTCAGCGCGAATTATACATGGAGTGTTAATTGTGCTTGGCCAGGCGGTCCATAGCGCGCTCATTGCACGTACGGAAAGAAAAATCGTTACGGATTTATTCGGCTGGAACATGGAAAATTCAAGTGATTTTGCCCCTAGAGCACCTGAAATTACGGCTCAATTAGCGTTTCCAGTGTTTATCTTTTCTGTGTTACACAGAAGAAGCGAAAAAAAATTATATATAATATCATATCCGATATAATGTTTACGTTTTCACGTATAGCTAACGACAGCCAAATCCGTTGAAGAGATTTGAGTAAAAATGTGACCAATGTAGTATTCAATAAAATTGCCTCCACAAAGCCTTCATAAAATTGATCAATTACATGATTGTTCTTCATTGCCGAAGCAGGACTACTCAGCAGGAAGCAGGACTACTCAGAAGTGTCAATACTTCGTAGTGAGTATAGTGACTGCTAAGTAGAAATTACACACAAACATCATCGTTTCGATTGTCTCATGGAAACCCTGTAGAATCTCAGATGACAAATAAGATACATGTATAATTAATGGCTAGATTAAACATCATTACAGGTAAAAGTGGACGACATAACACTAGTGAATTTAAAATCAAGTCGTGATTACATCCATAAATGAGAGATTGAGTAAATTTATCGAAATTCCGACTCAAATTCGGGTTCAAATTTTGGTTGCGAAAAATCATCAAATAAATCAAATTTGTTGCATAACTATTTAGTAATATCATCAATGATATAAAAATAATCGAAGATCGCAAGTGATGACTTAAATATTCTTGATTCTCACTCGAATTCTTTTAATTGCAAATGCAGCTGGAAATGTCGGGCAAGATTAAGCTGAGTGGCGGGCGGTACGCCGAGGAGCTTCCTGGCGCACTGATGCAGCGCTACGCCCAAGACTTCACCGGGACTAAGGGGCCGATGTTGCGCATTGAGCCCTCCGGCACTATCGTCACGCAGGACTACAAACTCATTGAGAAGGAAATATATAACTTCAAGGTGGGTTTTGAGTACGTTAATTGGTTTTTCATTATATTATAGAGATATATATAAAATATTGATTTAGTCGATTATTACTATAAATAAATAAAATAATTGTCGATTATTAATATAGTTATATTTTGTACGTATTAAATTATTGCGAAATGTTCGAAATCATAATTTTTTCGCATGCAAATCACCATAGTACACTATCTATTCTATGGACGATAAACGAGTGTTATTGTTGAATCACAAAGTCTCATTACTAGTGTGTACAACAAATTGTCCGTACTCTGGGGCGCCTCGGGGCCAACTAAGTTGAACCTTCTTGATAGTCCAAAAGTCATAAGAAGAATTTTTCTCGAATGAAAGAATTAGGAAGCTTTTTCTAATATTTCTCGACCGTCCATAACAGACAGCGGAAGCTCTTTGTTTGGGACTGCTGTATGGTGAGTCATCAATATCAAGTATAATGTCATTACATCCGCCACATACCTGCAGTGAACGTGCTAATTAATGACTATATGGTAATGCGTTATTGAGAAACGGAAACTATGAACCAATTAAGTCCATTAAATTAAATGACTTCAACCGAAATTCTTTCTAGATAGCAATATACCTTGGTAGAAAGACCATAACGAAATTCAAGAGATCATAAATCATGTTGACATTTCTTTGTATGGTTCATCTGATTAATTAAGTGAGCAGCAAACCAATTGGATTGGCAGTAATTCAAACGACAAATACCACTCTTCTCTCTGGTGACGTGATGTAGAGATGACAAGTTCGAATCTTACGACCGTTGGTCTCGGTTGTAGATGTGCTACTGAAAGAAGCACTTTCAAAATGTATTGCTCGGAGGTGGTAAACTATGGTTTATAAACGCCACACAGAAAACATGTCGCTGTACCACAAATGGAATATCGATGCTCTACTGATGTCGTAGGTCAGGTTTATGGAAGAATCAGTTTTATGGCAGAAGTGGCCATCTTCACGATCAAGGAACGGCATTGACACACCGGATGCCTCTCAGCTATTCTCCATTTGTAGCTTCAGCAGTTCGCAACCACACCACCTACAAATAAATTTTTGGGGGGGATACTGTAGCGCTTCATTGTCAGGAACTAACGTGATGTGTTCTCCATTATGCCACTTTGCACAATGATACAATGTCGTTAACTTGAACCAATGTACAGGGTTATTCTAAATAATGGACCCAATTTAATAAATTTGTATTGCTTTAAGTATGAACTCACAATGAATAATTCATACACCAATGGAAAGTGGAAGATTTAAAGTTTTTTTTACATATTTATGGATGTTCAATACGGCAAACATCGAAACGGTACCTAAACAGTATTTATCGCATAGACGAAAATCTGGCTCCTCACTTCAGACCATCCAGATCACTTGATCTCACCAGATCACATGATGATCAAACATTACACGAATTAGATGTGAAGTTATGAACGAATCCATGTGTTCGTCGGCAACGTGTTTTGATCGGCGATGTTTGAGCAGGGGATAAACAAGGCGTGTGAATTGAACGCATTTATTGCTGTCACGAATATAATGTGAGACCTAAAGCAACATAAGAGACAAGTGCCAGATGAGTAGAATACTCGTCGGGTATAACGACTCGGTTACATAAAACGTGTGGCGAGTAAGACATGAGTACGTGAATAATGCGCCGCCTGATTTGTTTAAAAGCAGGCATCAGGAAGGTGCGCTGAATACCAGTGCACGCAAGGAGGGAGTTAATTAAACTATTGAAGGCAGTGTATATATGAGCAACAACTGCCCATGACCTAAAGTAATGTAAAATAATGCGCTCATTACGGTTGTGCATGTAGGGGCGGCATTTGCTTCATCACATCAAACCAATTACTCTCATTACGACCAAGTAAACGATCAAATTTATGGAATTGAGACCCAAAGCGGGGACCGCATGGGAGGAATTTAAACTAAACGCTAGAATTTTAACCAAACACAATTGTATATTGTCTAGGTCGAATCAATTTATACAGCATTTCGCTCGTATCAAACACACACAAAACCTGTGCCAAACTTTAAGAAAATCTCACTCAGTACACAGGCTATGCCTTATGTAGTATACATTTTAGAATCAATGTGGCGACCGAACAGCAGACATATGGCAGCTTGTTAATTTGGACAACTTAAATCTAAGCCAAACACAGAACGAATAACGAGAACTTTTCCTAAAAACTTCAATAAACTTCAATATATTGCGAAGAGATTTACATTTATTACATTTTATGGTTACTTCGAATAAGATCTGCACATGTAGGATTTCAACCCGACGCATATTATATGAAAAATTACGAATCCTTGTCTTTTGCCAGCTGGAAATAAATTCATGAACTTTTGCCTTTTCGTAAGTGGTTCCATCACTTCACACGCTAAAGTAACAGCACTCCTGCGTGGCATCAACACTTCACACAGCACTCGTGCGCGGCATCACCACTTCACACAGCTAAAGTAACAGCACTCGTGCGTGGCATCTTGATCATGTATGTGATGTTGCTGAGATGGTACGACGCGTGGGGTGGCGATGGGGGCAAACGGGGCACAATTAGTTCGAGAATCTCAAGTAGAACCCCGCCTTGAAGGTCTTGGCCAGCGCCTGGCCTCGCAGAGTGAATGTTGTATTGCCACTTCCGGCCTGCGGGGAACAGTCACATTAAGTCGTGTTTAGAGCGACACTGTTTTATTGTCCTCAAGCCAACGCTGGCCTAGGATCATTAGGTTTATAGTTTGCAGCAATTTTATATGCATTATTTTGATAATATAGTTTGCGGTAAAATTTTTAATCATAGAGGATTTACAAAAAATTATTATAATAATCTTTGTATTAACTGACGATACTTATGGAACGGAAACAAAATTATTCGTTGCGGCTTTATTGAGTTTGATTGCATGGAGGCTGACGAAATTGACTTTCTCTTGCGGATTTAGTGAAGGTAAATAATTAAGTTGAACCGAAACTAGGACTAAAGGTCAGAAAGACCCTCTGGAGTTACGATTAATAAGTTTAATTCAAGACATCTGCGATATTTATCGTGGATTATTATGTCATATTTCTTCTGGAAAGAGTTACACGAGAACCTAAGCAAAGAAAACCAAGATTGACATAGACACCAAAACCCTGCCTTACTCCCTTACTTACTCACCTTAGTATCAGTGCAGAAATCGGCGTCGAGCGCGGTATCGTAAGTAGCGCGCAGCGTGTAGCCGTCGCAGGCAGTGGCAGCGGCATAGAAAAGCTCTGCAACAAATTCAAAGCGAAAAAAAGAAGTTGATGTGAAAGTAACGCTGCAGTTGTAGGCCGGACCGTCCGGGAATGCCTTGCACCCGAATCCAGGGTGTGAGTACACCATAACGTAGAATGACTTGGAGAGGAGGTCAGCCGCAAGTTGAATGGTCTTGCCGCATTCGTTCACTGCGGGTACAAATTAGTTGAATAATCTCAAAGTGACTGAGTACAATGTATTGATCTTTTCATATGGCATGGAAAGGAAAATTAGGATAAGTTTGCTGCACACGACTGTAGGTAAGCCTGGGCACTGAGCACAAATTAACGTGTCGTTGATCACCTGGCTGCGCTTCATCTCACTTTAGTATACCCGATTAAAATATATTATAATGAAACGGGTTTGGTATAATGATTTTGTCGCCTCGTGTTGACTCACATCGTCAGGTATCGGCTGAGGCCAAGCAAGGACACATCAAAGTAATTATCTGGCATACCAACCTCACCGAATGCTCTCAATGCCGCGTAGTGTAGTGCGCATGACGCTAAACGATGTAGATGTGACGTATAGGTATATAATGGCACAGTGGTGATTATTATTCCATTATAATTTGGTTAAGATTGATATTGTCATTTACATCACTGAAGTGGTGACACGAACTTAAAAATAGTAAAGCGAATAATTAATTTTTAATGAATGAAATAAGTAATTAAATTATATAAATGAATAATCATTGATAATCAGAGCATGGCGAGAAAAAAATCCAGAATTTTCTTACTAAAGTTCATGATATGCAGACTTAAGCACAATATCATGCCTAGCAGCCGCAAAGTCCCTAGATCGCCAATGTGCTACACCTGCTATAAAAAATATAAACCATGGCAGTTGTACAACTTGAAAAAAAAAATCAACAGGGAAATCATTATTCTTTTTATCTCCAATCAAATCTTGACTGTAAATGACGTAAGCTTTTTGGGACGATATTTGCCACTACGGTACGCATTCAACACGGTAGAAAATTTCTTACCGAAAAAATTTCCCAAAAGTATTTTTCTACTGCACGGTGCAGAAGAAAATACTTAATGCAATCCCATAGAAATAGCTCGGTTAGCGAGTTTATTACCACCGGCTAGGGCAGCACAACTCAGCACAGTCCAGAGCTGACAGTATCGTGGTTGTAAAAGCTGTAAGTGTTTGTTACTGAGAGAACTAAACTTGTTCTGTTTTTGGCGGCTAAAATAATACGATGACTATCAATTATATATGGGATCGATAGTAAATTACATAGTAGTTAAAAATAATATATTTGATCAATTATAAATTAATATTAGTTATGAATGATATTATATGAAAAGGATCATTGGTGAGAGGTCTTTGGGCGGGCCAACATGCAGGTCTAATGTCGGAGCACTCATCCACACTGCCTGGAGTGTGGAGAAATCAAGGGAACCTGACGTAGATTATACTTTAGTTAAAATACAGAACACTCTGCGTATCTGATACTCACGCAGGTAGTAAGCTGGGAGCGTTCTGTAGACGAGGACAGGTATTCCGCATGGAGAGTCGGTGACGCAAGAAGCCAGGTCCAGATCGAATAGTTGAATACCTTTGTAGGTGTTATCGGCTTGAGGAAAGATGAAGAATCGCCCAGATGTCACTTGGACAGGCAGGAACAAATTAATTAGTGGATTTGATGACTCATCAATTGGTGCATTTCGTTGCTAAGACAAGCCGTTGTCGGCAGTTTTGAGGTGATAGGTCAAGGTCTCTATATAGGGAGCTTCGTTGTTTGGAAAAGCTGTGACAAGAACTTTACATCGACAAATGCCAAAGAGATTACCTTAGAAATGAAGAATGTTCTCAAAAATGTCCTTATCAAGTACTATGTGTAATAAGTTTTCCATTTCAATTCGAATGAAAGGCAGAACACCGCAGATTGAACTGCCTTACACCTACACTAAATTGTAGTAACAACAAAACGACTCGCATCTTCGGCAAGCGAGAATAGATATCGTACTCAAATGCTCGTCATATTTGAGATAAAGGGCTCTTCATAATAGAGATCAATAGAAGAGATGAAGGGCGCATCATGAGATAGAGGGTGCATCATAAGATAGAGGGCGCATCATGAGATAGGAGCTCATAGAGATCGAGTGCTCATCATAGTAGAGATAATTAAAGAGCTCATAATAATATAGGGATCGAGGATTTCACTGATGATGAAAATAGTTTTTTTATCTCACTTAAGCTCCGAGTGTCTTTTTTAACACGTTAAATCCGAAGTTGTACATATACGTACCATGAATTTTATTTCTCCAGGACGTAGTGGTACATAATTCTGGGTTGCCAAATGGTCTAAAAACGGCAATGTCCGCGAACAAAAACGGCATCAAAAATCCTATAACTCAATATATAAATATATATATACCTACTAGTATGTTTGAAGGTTCCGGTGTAAATTATCCATTTATTTTTTTGCAGGTTTTAAAATTTAATTAGGAAGTACCCCTATCATTAATTTTAGCCGGCCAACGCGATTGAAAAAAATAATAAATCTCAGAATTTGTCCGCAAAAAAGATTGTCTGGCAACCCTGTTTCAAAATAGTACATAAAATGAAATAATAGTACAAGCTGAAGCAATCGGACTCAACGTGTTAGATATGTATTACATGTTCTTAAATGATAATACGGGAAAAAATGTTCGATCATAACTTATCAGTGTCGAGTAAGTTGTTTCCTTTAATGATTTTATTATGAGTTGTTGAAACGTAAAATGGAAAGATTATTTATGAAACTCTGATTAAAGTTTTAAATAGAAGCAAGACGACTTAATTAAAAAACTGGTGTCTCACACAAAGATGGGAAGAATGAAGAAAATTCTGTTATTTCGACACTGCACATTAGGCGTGACATCACCATTATACGCGGACTTACGGCTTAACTTGATATTCGTTTGAAAAAATTTATTCAGTAATTTCACTTAGGCCAGTGTGTGATTTATTTTACTGCAATCGTGATCACAGAGTGTCGAGTGTGGAGTAACGAATCATGTTTACATATGTATATGAGAAAAATAAGGTTTCTTAACAGCGACCAGTATTCAGATAGAGAAGGTTAGCTGGAGTCGTGAGGGAGAGGCTAAATGAATTTTGTCCTACTTGGCAAACCGTAATTGCATCGCGAAATATTGACAACTTACTGTCAGTTGGCTCTATAATTTGGTTTTGAATGACATCCAGGAAAACATTCACGAGCTTGTACTGCTTAAATCCGGTGTTCTCAACAGTGACGTTGACGTAGGGAGCAGCGCCTGTTGAAGTTCGCTTTTTTAAATATTTCAAAAATGAAGGTAAACTACTAGCGAGAAATGCGGTTAGCATGGCCAGTACACAATACAAAACATCCTACATATCCGCGAATGTCTTTCTAGCCTCCTAGCCGCGTCACTAGATAAGTTGTCGCGTCACTAGATAAGCCGCACTAGGAAATTGCCTCATAATTTGCCAATTTTCTGATCGTACGTACAGTCGCACGCACTCTGCCAAATGGAAGAGCTGAGGACTTGGACATATGAGGTCTGTCAAACCTGTTTTAAGCAATCAATCACATATCCAGTTTAATGAAGTACGCCATGATTGTATCATTTTCTGGTTTGAGTATCATGTCTAAAACGATTCGTTTTTATCAGATTCATATAGATTCGTGTATGAATCCCCATTCGCATCAGTACAGAAAGTACAGAAAGTGGAAGCCACCACCCGTCTTGTGTCAATAATTATTCAAGTCAGCACAGAACGTAAACGAAAATATCAAAATTAATCCTGTACTTGCCAAAACTTCCTAATAACTCAATAGCACTGTAATCTTCATGTGATTTCTTAATATTGTCATTGTAATACCTTCTCCATAAAGCCATTCGAGACCAACATCAAGCCGTTCGAGACCGTCAACAAGCCGCGCTTGATCAACAGTAAGGCGCTCGAGACAACATAAAGCTCCAATCCACTCGTGAGCTACACAAAACCGCTCTGGACCAACAGAAAGCCTATTTTGATCACCGACAAGTCACTCCTGACGACCAACATCAAGCTGCTCTCAACCAGACTTAAAAATATTTATAATAATATTTTACTTTGCTTTTGTAGCAAAGGTCAACGGTGTTGGTGCATCGAACGGCAGCTAAATGTCCGGTGTGAATCTGGCGTCTCATTATATATGTAATTGGGACGTAATATTCACTCGACCTGATAGAGATTGATGACGTGAGTCTGGAAGACACCACGTGATAGCTCACGCGATCAAGACATTAGTTGTGGACGGAAGTAGTTGATACGCAGTAGTTCATAAGCGCCCCGCGACGTAACGCGTCGATTGAGTTCTCCGATCTTGCGGTCGACGCAGTAGCTTATACCTCTGTATCGTAACTCATGTATAACCACCCCGTATATAAGATATATTATCAGGCACATGTGACTTACTTATCCTTCACGGCCTTAGTCACGTAACCCGATTCTCTGGTAGAGCTTAATCTAAAATGATCTGGGACATGAAGGCACCTTTAAACAGCACACGTTCACGTGACACTGGATCATGCGCGACCGTGCAAATGAGCGTTTATTAGCTGCTCGACTGTATACATGATGAGCGTCCACAAGATGCGCGACTGATGCACAATATAAGTACACATATGCTAGTATTCACCAACTGTCAAGACATTTGTATAAAGTATAATCAAAGACTTATTTGCAGGAACACGCGTGAACGTTTACTTAGTCAGACGCCTTCCTGCAAAGGCGCGCTCACTTACATTCACTTGAGCATTAAAAGGAGATACGTATTGACCTAAACTCCCCCACACGCTCGCTTATATGAACAAACCTCCCACACACATATAGACATACTAAAGGAAGCACACACAACTACTTACGCTCACACTCAATACACTTTGCGCAAAACGCAGTACACAACGCTAACCAACATAGCCATCTGGCAACTTCTATTTGCTGCTACAGGCGATGGTCGGACTGTGTGAGAGTTTGGCCATGTGCGGAGTTGAGCTGTGTGCGACGGTTGGACTTTGTTCGAGAGTTGGGCTTTGTGCGGGAGTTGGGCTTTGTGCGGGAGTTGGGCTTTGTGCTACAGGTACACGGCTCACCACCAGCGATTTGCTGCCCGGCATCATCAGGGACCGGAAGCGGACAGAAGTGGAAGTCTTTGCTCCACAACTCAGCGGACCAGGGCGGCCTGTAACCACATTGACCTGCGGATGAACGGGTGCGAGTTACTCCCCCGCTGTGGTTGGGTTTTCATTGCTAATTGAGTTCCTCGCTGCTAGCAGCTAGACGGCTGAGTTCATGTTGTTCTAGTTTAAAGTAGCCGAGCTGACCCAGGAGCTGTATGACTGGGCTTTTATCTAATTGGGAAGAATTGCTCATTACCCGATTCGTAGTCGCCAGTTACGCTAATTTTCCATAATAAATATATCAGTTTTGTTTAAATCATCCCTACAGGAGGATCACTCGGTACTAAGTACGAGGCGTGTTTCTTAAATAAGTTCCGCAGGCTGTCGCTGGCGCTAGGATCGTTTCTCTGCGCGGCTAGGCAACTGAGGCAGGTTGTTTGATTCCCCAACTCAAATCCCTTACCAAGCCAGCGTCCCTGCGACCCTTGGTCTTGTCCCAGCAGGCGTCGGCGATGGAGCTTCATCATGCGTCTCCCGCCAGCAGCGAGTTGCGGTCTGTTACTCGCTTCCTGGCCACTCAGTAGAAATCGGCGATGGGAATTCTCGAAGAACTTTGCCAAGTAAGAGTGTATAAGCTCCGGGATGGTGCGCAGATGGGTCAGGGACTTTAAAAATGGCCGAACTGACGCCCATGCAGGGACGCCCGCTGCCGCCTTGACGACGCCCGCTGCCGTCACGACGGCGCCTGCTGCCGCTGGTGGTTTGCAGTGAGCTTTTTTTGGTGACCATCTTGCGCAGACCGTTGAATAGTCTAAATGTTCAGTCAAAATCTTGTCAATTGTGGTTCTGCTGACCTCGGGAATTTTTCACACTGCACTCGAACTGCGATCCGTCGATCTTTAAGCATTACCGCTTCGAATTTAGCAATTGTTTCGTCAGAAACCGATAGCCGCCCTGCACGGGGCATCGTCGTGGTCGTCATTTTGGCCATTTTAAAGTCCCTGACCCATCTGTCCACCATCCCGGAGCTCATACACTCTTATCCAAACACTTTGCAGAGTCCTTCGTGAATTTCCTCCACCGATTTCTTCTGTGCGGCCAGGAAACGAATAAGAGACCGCAACTCGCAGCTGGCGGGAGACGCAAGAGGAATCTATCACTGACGCCTGCTGGGGCAAGACCAAGCGTCGCAGGGAGGCTGGCATGGTAAGGGATTGGAGTTGGGGAATCAATCAACCTGCCTCATGCAGTTGCCTAGCTGCGCATAGAATCGATCATAGCGCCAGTGGCAGCCTGTGGAACTTATTTTAAAAACGTGCCTCGTACGTTATTAGATATAACAAAAAATGAGGTCGACGTTTTTGCGTCCTTCCTAGGTAACCAAAATCTTTATTCCCAACAACGGAAATGGATGAAAATTGTTACGAAAAATGATAGATTTTCTGATTTATAACGATTGGCTAATAATTACCAAACAGAATCATACATCAATCGTACAATGAGCAAGATTAATTTTTTGAAGTAGTTGATATCAATCTCCCGTCTTCTCAATAGTGTACCTTCCTCTAGAAGGATTCTACAGAGAAAATTGTGTTATATAAGAAACTAGAATCTGTTTGCCTAGCTTCTCGTTGGTAGTCTGAGCTTTGAAATGTGTCGTCGCCCTTTCCACCAAATTACGTTGATTAAAATCAATAGCATTTATGCATCATGCACCAAGCGAATGATTACTTAGCTGTTCATGAAGAATTCTGACACAAAATAATAATCAAGGCGACGCAACTGGAAACATGGCTACGGCTATTGTACTCACGCTGTCAGGATACGAAGCCGAGGCGAGTCCAAGGCCCAACACCTGCAACACAAAAAGCGCTATGATGTCAAATAGAGACAAATGCCCGGACGAAACTGCTATGAACCAGCATGAAAAGGGAGATTCGTGAAGCTTTTGGAAGACAGATTATGTTCGGCGTGGTTACATTTTGTGGTTATTGTAAAGCTGCTAATTACTGATTCTTCAGCTGCAGAAGCTCATCTAACAACATGGATAGAATTAACATATTACAGGTGAAAATCGTTGTAAAGCTCATGAAAATGTGTCCAAGATCACTCAACCTTTTTTTGAGAAGCAGTAATGTATTGGTTATAGCAGCTGGCATGACTGACATCAAAGAGACAGGTTCATTTGCGTACAATTACGATGAAAAAAATCAACGCAGCTGGAGTGTTAGGTACTAGAAAAAAACACAGCTATTGCATAATTACAATTAAAATTAAAAATAACATGTTGATCTTGTTTAGCATTCATAATTGTGGCCTCTCATGCCATTGCCTTTCATAAACACTAGCAGATGATCCTGGCGCTGCTCGGGGTAGATAATTATCATTGTGTTTTGAGAATCTCGTTAACAAATCATCCCAACCGAATCAAATCCATATTCAAGTATCAGCCCTAATTAAAACGCCAGTTTGTGTACAGTAATTGTATTTTCAAGATAATTAATAAAAGCTCTTATGTTTTTGATAACCATTATTCGATGTGACTAACCCCTGCTGGAGCAGGAAGACTCAAAGCGCTCGCGTGATGTCTTATTTACTTCAATGAAAAACGAAATTTATAAGTGCAATTAAGTGAAGATTATTGATGAAATGTGACTAAAGTTCCATGCAGACCATCTTAATGTTACCATGACATCTTTAATCGCTGATCAAGACTAATATCTTGTTTGCTATGGAAATCTTTTAGTAGTGATCATCTGAAGACAGCACTGCAACTATAATATTTTCGTCACCACCAAATTTCAGGAATATAATCGCGCGATGAGCAGGTGAGTGAATTCCACTACACTCGATTTTTTTTTGTTTTTTTACCGAGACCTAAAAAACCTGCTTGCCACCTCACGTGAAGTGAACCCAAGTTGTGTATGAAATGGTAAATATTAAGTTTAAGATATATATTAATTAACCTCTGAAACTGGTTCAAATTTGCAATGAATTGAACTTGGTTCAGCGATATTTTCTACAAGTCTGTAAACGAAGTTTTCAAAACCAGCAAGACCAAAAATCTTTCACAAACAAAAATTTTTGGTTCTTCATCAGATGAGGGGATGACGAGTTTGTGTCAGTCTCAAGTTACATAGTAAAATTTCAGCCACCGAATTCCGTCGTACACGTCGGCCTATTTTGCCGACGGTAGGCGGAAGAATAGTTACGAACAACGAGTTCATTATCATAAATACTGCGATTATCCGCGGTGGGCGTCGGATAAGAGTTAGTTTTGCGAGCAGCACAATTTCCTTACAGCAGCTCCACTAAGCAGTGACTATGTTAATTAGGTGAAAACCCACTACAGAGAGTCATGGAAATTATTAGACCTGATATGGCAAGCAATATGGATTGAAGCCTTTGGCCCAGTAATTTCGTTAGGAACGGTGCGGCTTCGGTAAAAGCACCGTAAAATGAGGAGTCTGCCAATACCGATGGGCCATTCCAACGGATAAAACGACAAAATATCGAGATTGAGAGTTAACATACGAAGCAGGGATCGGTGACACATATACTGTAGTTGCATCTGAGAACCGAGATCTCGGTTGAATAAACAGCAACATTTAGTTCAGCATTTCACACTGACTGATGGGAAGAGGGAGCCGAGCTGACATTTGCTGAAGCCGAGCTGATATATGCTAGAGCCGAGCTGACAGCTGTTAAAGCCGGGATGACTGCTGCTCAAGCCGGATTGACGGCTGTTAGGGCCGTGCTGACTGCTGCCGGACCCAAGATGACTCCTGTTGGAGCAATTCTGACTGCCGACAGAGCCGAGATGACTGCTGCCAGAGTCGAGCTAACATCTGCTAGAGCCGAGATGACACGTGCTAGAGCCAATCTGACTGCTGTTAGGCCTAAGCTGACTGCTGCTAGAACTAAGCTGACTGCTGTTCGAGCTAAGCTGACTGCTGCTGGAGCCGAGCTAAATGATGCTAAAGCCAAGCTGACTGCTGCTAGAGCTATGCTGACTGTTGCTAGAGCCGAGCTGACTGATGCTGGAGCCGAGCAGACTGCTGTTGGAGCCCAGCTGAATGCCGATGGAGCCGAGCTAACTTATGCTACAGCCGAGCTGCCTGCTTCTGAAGCCGAGTTAACTCCTGCTGGAGCCGAGCTAAGTGATGCAAGAGCCGAGCTGACTGTTGCTAGAGCCGAACTGACTATGACCAAACCCTGCACATAAGATCTGGATTATGAAGGAAACTGGAACGAAGTTATTTCAGGTCAAGTCATGGATACATTTTTTTGTGTCAAGGATGAATTTTTTATGGCAAGGGTATATTTTTCAAGGCAAAGATATTTTTGCCAAGGAAATATTTTTTTCACATCAGTGATAGATCTTTTAAGCTAAGAATATATTTTTTCATGCTAAGGATATGATTTTTTAGTTAATAATAAGTTATGGAGTTATATTTAAATTCCATTTGTTCATTTTGAACTGTAAAGCGTTGTTTTATCACTTTTAAACAAAAATATGCAATTGAGGTAAAAGGACCAGGAGTGGGCGCCTTGCCCCAAGCCCATGGGCCCATTGCCCCAGGGGTGGGGCAATGGGCCCATTTTGACACTTTTTGCAAAATAGCGTTTCATTAAAAAGTGAATAACTCTATAGCATTTAATTCACATCATACATTCCTCATTAGTTGTACCTTTAAACAAAACAAAGAACTACCTCGTATCAATTAAAATTTCATAAAAAAATTAGTTTAAAAAAAGGGGAGGCCCGCTGCCTCATGTTACCCTAATCTTATCGTGCATATTGTAATCTACAACTTGCTAACAACTCACTGTTAAAAATTGAATATTACCGTTTTTGACATTTTCAGCAAAATAAATTCCTTAGGTTTTGCTGTCCAGTTCTTTCTAAAGTAAAGTTCGTGAATTCTAAAGTAAGAGCATCACAGACATTTGGGTCGTCCGATAACGTGGTGAGGGGTCTGTTATTCAATATACTCTCGACTTCGCAGAAGAGAGTATTCAAGCTCTCACCTGTTAACTTCGAAGGTTGCTCGAGTAGCAGAGAAGTTAAAATTTTTTGAACGTTTCGAATCAGCCTATCCCACACGCCTCCGCAGTGGCTTGCGTAAGGCGGATTAAATTTCCACAAGATGTTTCGTTGAAGCAACCAATTTTTGAGACTAACCTCATTCCTAGATTCTAGCGCTTCTCGTAATTCTCGGTTTCCGCCAACGAAATTCGTGCCATTGTCGCTCGTTACGGAGGCTACGTTTCCTCTCCGGCAGAAAAAACGACGGAAGGCATTGATAAAGGAGTCCGCATTGAGGGAAGAAGCCACTTCGAGGTGAACTGTGCTAGTTGTTCAGCACGTGAAAATTACGCCAAAATATTTTTCAGTTTTGCGGTTATTAGTCACGTAAAAAGGCCCGAAGAAATCAATACCCACATGAGTAAAAGCTGGGGTGTCCGTCGCAAGCCTCGTAGCGGGCAGGTCGGACATCATTTGAGCACAAAATTTTCCTTGATATTTGATGCAGACGGTGCATCTGCTCAGAATTTTCTTCACAAGTTGTTGTCCTTCAACAAACCTGTATTTATTAGAAAGTTCCAAAAGAACTGAATTTTTCCCGAGGTGTTCCAAGAACCGATGTGTTTTATTCAACAAAAGAGTAGCGGTGTGAGAACGAGCAGACAGCAGGATAGGGTGCTTTTTTTCGTTTTCCAACTTTGAGCGTCTGATCCGTCCTCCACTCCTAAGGATGCTGTTTTCGTCGTTAAACAGATTCAACTTGTGCAGTCCCATTTGTTTCAAGCCATCTCGCTTCAGAATATTCGGTGCCGGATATTCGAGAGTTTGGACATACCGAACTATGGAATCCTCAGCCAGCTTCAAATAATTCACAGTTAAACGTTTCTCACAATTTGTTCGTTATCTCAGATAGGAGATAAATTTTTGAAGCCATGCTACCCGAAATCGCAGCCGTTCCCAGGCCGACGAAGAGTTGATTAATTTGGAGATGATATCTGGTCCGCAGCCCTTCGTCTTAAAAAGCCTGGTACTTTTCAATAATATTATTCAAGATCACTTTCATTAATTTCGTAGATACCATCAGAGACAAACAAATCCCGATCCGATAAGAACGTCGGTCCCAGATTCCATTCTCTCGAAGCTTGGAGCTTTTCAGGGGTAGCTCATCTACCGAGCAAGTCAGCAGGATTGTGCTCCGAGGGAACGTGTCGCCAATCTCTAGCGTCCGACCAGGTTCTCACGTATGCGACTTTGTTAGCCACGAATCGTTGGAATCTTCTCGAGTCGTTCCTGATGTAACTAAGATCAGTTGTTGAATCTGATCAGAAATATAGTTTGTCCAAGTTGAATCCTATTCCCTGTTGGAGGCATCTTGCAACGTCTACTGCGAGCTTTGCGGCGCACAACTCTATTCGAGGAATTGTCTTTAGCGTTTTATTACCGTGAGGAGTGAGTCTTGCTTTTGAAAAAACTGGCGGACTCACTAAGGCACCCTCGACAGTTATGAATCTCAAGTAGTAAACTGCTCCGTAGGCAGTTTCGCTGCCATCACAAAACAAGTGCAGCTCTGTGGAAATGGTTTTACAAATTCACGAGGTGCAACAGAAAATTTTATGCATCTTTGTATGTCATATGCAGAACGCGACTCCAACGAGGCCAACCAGTCCTCTCAGGCGTGGCGAAGTTCGGGAGGCAGCGGCTGATCCCAATCAAGATGCAAACGACACGACTCCTGAAAAATCTTTTGCCCCCTCACGATCACCGGCGCAATCAAACCAAGAGGGTCGTAGATAGAGGCGGTGAGATTGAGTATATTCGTGCGTGAAGAACAACCCGGTGGCTGTAGGGGAGCGAAAGTGAAGAAATCAGCGTCCGCATTCCAAAGTACCCAAGTGTTTTTTTTTTGGCAAATCTTTTGTAAAATCTAATGGCTTCAGCGTTGGAGCAAGTTGGAAATGCATCCAGAAACCGTCGAGAATTACTCCATATTCCTGTCAGATTAAAGCCACCTTGAGCCAGGGTGGTTTATATGTCTTGCACGAGGGTCACGGCTTCGTTTAAATCCGATGTGGATTCCAAGAGGTCATCTACGTAAAAATTGCGGTGAATGGACCTCTGTACCAGTGAGCTCGACGAGTGAGTAGCTGCGGCCCTTTTTAAAGCGTAGTTGGCAATGCTTGGGGAGCTTCTCGCTCCAAAAACGTGAACGCGGAGCCTGAATTCTACAGTGGGCCCCTCTACGTTGTCGATCCAGAAAAAACGCAGAAAGTCGGACTGGTATCGAGGTACGCGCACACAATAGAACATCTTTTCTATGTCAGCGGAAAAAGCAAAACTTTCTTGGCGAAAGCGCAGGAGAACTCCAATCAGATTATTAGCTGAAACTGGACCTTGAAGGTATATATCGTTGGAGGAAACTTACCGGTACTTGTTTGAGCTGTCGAAAATAACACTCAGCTTCCCTTTCTTTTTGTGGTATACCGCGTGATGCGGTAGATCCCAACATTTTCCGGGCTGCGTTTCAAGCTCGTCGACTGGAACTTTCTCAGCAAGTCGTTTTTAACAATCAAGTCCACCAAATCCTAATACTCCGCGTGAAAATTAGGACTCCAACGAAACTTGGACAGAATAGCTTTAAACCTCTTGAAGAATTTGTTCCCTATTGCACGGAAATATGGGATCATCTGCGATGAACGTAGGACTTATTTTGCATTGTCCGTTTGGAAGCGTGTTGATGCTAGAACTTACTTTACGTTCCCATGCCAAATCTTCCATCGACATACTAACTCCGTCCTCCAGCTCGGCATAATCTCTTGAATACATAATCTCCAGGCCGTTCTCAACGCTATTTATGATGTTTGTCCTTTTACACGTCGACGTGGCTAGAGTTCAACGGACAGGACCGTTCAGTGCCTATCCAAGCCAATGTAATGGAGCAAATGGCTGGTTCCATCCACCGTCGACTATTTTCAGGCACTTAAGGAGACCGAGATTATTCATTCCAATGAAAATGTTTACTTCGGCGTTGACAAAATTGAAAGGAACATTCCTAAGATACTCATAATTCAATACGTCTTGACTGCTCGGGATTTCGTCCTTCGAGAGCGGCCAACTTCGCTCAACTCTCGAATAGAGAAGAGGCAACAGAGCTACCTTTTTGCCATCAATATCACTCAAAAGCGGATTGCGTATAATTTTGGTCTTCCTTTTCTTGGAGACGCTAGATAATGTTGTGACACAAATCGAGGAATCCTCTCCGTCACCGCCAAGTTTGTTCAGTAGTTTTTCGTTGGTCCAGCTATCTGTCGAATGTGTGTCCAACGCCACATAGTGCCTGGTGGTCGGTTCTGTGACCACCTGATGGATTTTTAACTGAGAGTCAGGATACTTTATTGTTCCAAGTAGGACTGAGGCAGGACAAGTGAAACACATGGCGACACCAGATCTATAATAATAATAAACTGGCTCGGTGAGTACAGAAAGACGGGGATTGGCAGGTACAGCACAAGTATGTGCCGGAGGAGCGGACTAGCATGATGGCGGCTAGGCAGTACTGCCACGGTTGACCAGCGGTGCACTGATCTGGCAATATATAGTCCATAACAGGGATGACGTCACTGAGCGTGACTCTACCATGTGGGTACAGAACTAGCTAAGCTGGTGCTGTATGATAACCTAGATAGTGATAGAAGACCACCGGACACATAAACAGTAATTTCCTTCAAATTTGTTCTGGTTTTTACGTTAGCCGGCACGACAGGGCAAATAACCGATCCTTTGATAACTTCACCGGCCCCAGCAACGGCACCTGCCACTGCTGACTTGGCGAAACCCTGGACGCTTAATTATGCGGCTGGTGTTCAACTCTGAAATTTGTTCCTGCTTTCCCTGTTGCGATGTCCGTAGACTTGCTTGTGCATCGCTGTTGGATGCGGGCGTTGACATATCTTACAAATTGGTTTCGATCCACAAACCTTTGAGAGGTGTCCTTCCTCGAAACACTTGAAGCAGAGCCCATTTTTTCTCACAAACGATGTCTTATCAAGAAACGACATCCTTTCGAAGAAACGGCACTCTGAAAACATGTGATTATCTTTCTTGCAGCATACTCATTTTTAACGTCGCTTGATATAGAAGCTAGAATTATTTGCTCCTCTGTGTTGCGGGCTTCAGTTTGTTCTCAACCATTTTATCCGAGATGTGACCAAACAGAGGTTATCAACAAGTCCACGTGGTCCTGAAAGAATTCAACCAGATGCTCGAAAATCACTCACTGGTCGAGTAGACCGCATCAAGGTACGCGTCTTCTGACGCCACTGTTCTCTGACCTTGTACGGGAGCATAAGTATTACCTCCATAATCACCTTCGGATTTTGCAGCGGGCTGGCCTGGGAATCATCTTTTAAATAATTTTGACAGCGCATAAGATAGAGGGACAACTCGGTATAAGCATGGGCGTCTTCAGATTTGATTTCTAGCCAAGCATGAAGCGTGGTCAAGTACGCGTCTGCTACCCTAAATTCGTCTCCGGATTCTCTCTTGAGGAGTACCTTGCCTGCTGATAAGCAATCGTTGTGTCGGCGTTCAGGCAGCTTTTTCTAATTTTTGGTCATCCCTGATCGTATATTGCTTCCGATATGCGAGTCTATCAAGATTATTAGTGCACTTCGACTCTATTACGCTTTCAAATTTATTCATGAAGGCCTTGAATTCGGTCACGTCTTCGCCTCTAACCCTGTCAAAATTTAGCCGCGGCAGACGGTCTGGTTTCGGTTGTCAGTCTCGGATTAGAGATGATTCAGATGTGAAATGGCCGCATCTCATAATTAGCCGCCCAGTATTTTGGGTAGTTTCATGGGAAAAAATATAAGGGTCAAATGACACACGAAATCAGCGGCTGGCCAGGCCACCATTGGCTTACCCTGCTCAGTAGCTGGCCTGAGTTCTTATAGCGCGAGCGCGACTAGCCCCTGCCTTTAGTTGTGGCGCTGCATGTGCATTGTGCATGGGTACGAACTTATCAACACGCTAGCGTTTCAACACTCTTGCATTGCGTGTACACATGCTTGCGTTGCGTTATCTACAACCCGCTTGCATCGAGTGCGTGTTGCTCACACGAGAGTTGCGTGAGATTCAACACGCGTGCGATGCGTGTCTGTCAACGCTACCGCAACAGGTAGGAGTGTTTGGTACGGGTAAATGGGTTGAATGTTTCGTACATGGATGATGTGGGATAATATTGAGCAGTGTTGAATATTGGAGTATGTTGATATTTGAGTGATATTGCATACTGAAGAATGTTTTGTTTTGGGAAATGTGTGAGAATGCTGGCTGATGGTGAATATTGAAAATTATTTTGCTCGGGCAATGTGCGAGGGTCTTGCAATTCTGGAAACTATTAGAGAATGTTATGGCTAATTTGGAAAGTCGGGGTTGAAAGTTTTATTAATTGATATTATTCCCGTTTCAAACTCGTGTTTACTTGTCACTTGCTTCATTGTGCCGCGATGATACATGTCTAGTCTACTCATATATATATAGCGTACAGCGATTCAAATGACCCCCTACCTTCCACCCATAGAGGGGGGAAGGGAGGGGGCATTTTTTTAACGCATTTTTCAGATTCGGCCGTGTCTGTCCCGAACGCATTCCCGAACGTATCAGGTACCGAATACGCGCGCCCCAAGCTCGACGGGTATTTCACAAGATTCTCTTTCGGCACCTCTTTCGCTCCGGCAACCGGAACCTAAAGCGGACATAGAGCTTCTAATTTACACCGCAAAAAGAATTTGGGGCGACCCTGAGCCAGCGGCTGACAGGCATCCAAATTTTGATAGGGAAAAGGCTCAAGTTTTTTAGGAGGCAGCGAGACTTCTTCCTGATTTAGGAGGCAGCGAGGATTCCCCTGAGCTAATAAAATTGAAATTTCCTTTTGTTTTTCTACGTAAAACCTTGATAGAAGCGTCCTGTGTCAAGACGCCGGAAATCGCAGACTGGGATAATTCTCCGACTCGCGGTTAGTATATAGTTGTTTCGACGCTTCGCGTAAGATAATTGATTCAGAAGAGATGAAATATCCACAGAATTGAGCTGTTCCTCCAAGGAATTGAGCTGTTCATCCAGAACTTAGTTCTCAATATCTGCCTTCTTCATTTCGATCCTCCGTTTCTGGAGGTTTATTTTCTTGAGTTCTTCCTCCTTTTGAAGTTGGTTTCGTCGAATCGCCATTTCTTTTTCCTGAAGCATTTCTTCCTTCTCGAAGAGGGCCTTTTCGGCGAACGTCTTGGCGCGCTGTTGAGCCAGTTTGACTCTGGCCGACGACGTTGTGGAGCTAGCAGTTGAACCCACGCTTGCGGAACGGCGACTGCCACGGCAGGAACAAGCATCTGGCTCCCGTTGGGACGCGAAGAAATCTTTCATTTTCGAGCGAAATAAGTCTATTTTAGCGCGGTGGGATCTCGGCCAGTCTTCATCCATGTTTTGTTCACAGGTTGCAAAGCGCGTTCCGATTATTCGCAAGTACTTAAGTTACTTTTGTTCCTTTACTATCTACTCTATTTCGTTGTATCATCAGGTTTCATTATGGAGTTACATTTTAATACAAGGATGAATTTGGGTTTTTCTGAAGAACTACAAATTAGATGAGGATAGATTCAGGAAATTTCCATCGAGCTCAACAATATTGGAATGGTATTAGATAAAAATGCTTCTATTCTTTATTTTTCAGCAGTTGCAAGCAATATTTTCAGACCCAAGTAAAATTTTTTGCTAGACGGATGGTTTCTTCAAAAAAAGAACTGTTCAGCTTTGGCATATGTCTGCTTACTTGAGCTTATTGCTCAAGCAGAAGAAAGCGTATGGACTATCACGTACAAGGAGCCCATATGTGATCAACATATTTACAATAACTATCGTATATTCCGCTATTTATTCGATTGTCTCTCCAGTAATTTAGAGTGCAGCAGATAAATTTAATGCTGGTGAAGAACTACTTGTGAAACTCAATACTGTCATTGCAGCAGCAGACGATGTGTGCAGAAAGATCCTCATTTGCTATGAAGTGTGAACAACTGAAAGCGGCTATCAAGTTAGTACCGCAACTCTATTTTGTTATGATTAACATGTGCTTCTCCATTCTATTGTGTGGTCTTTCTTTCGTCAATGGACGCAGAATTGCGAGGCCCTAGCAAAATTGTCTACTCGATAGAAATTGATGTGACGAAAGTTACATGACATGATACGGCAAATAATTCAACGATTATTTGAAGCACAACATTGTTCATTCAGCAGTATACATTGATTTAATAGAAGAAATTGGCTTAACTTACATTACCTCGAATCAGTTATATTGATGTATCGATTGAATTTTTTTATTTGCGATTATTGCCCTCATTTCTAACCACACCATGTCCAAATAGTTCCTAGTTGTAAACATCTATGCATGGAAATTTAACCTCTGTTAGACTGTGCTCTGATCTTGAAACTAAGCGAGTAGTACTAGTCTTAGTAGTAGATATAACGTACAGAGATTCAAAATGCCCCCTCCCTTCCCCCCTTATATGGGGAAGGGAGGGGGCATTTTTTAAATGCATTTTCAGATTCGACCGTGTCTGTCCCGACCGCACCAGGTACCAAATACGCGCGCCCCGCAGTCGCCTCGGTCTATTCTAAAGGAATCTGGTCTATTCTCAAGGAATAGACCGGATTCTAATCAGGTGCTTGTTTCCCTAACAAAAAGGAACCCCTAACAGGTGTTCCCCTAACCTAAAGCGGACATAGAGCCGCTAATTTACACCGCTAGGCGAGTTTAGGGCGACCATGAGCCAGCGGCTGACAGGAATCAAAATTTTGACGGGGTAATAATATGTGCAGCCAGAAATGACTCCAAGGGAGAAATATCGAAGTGTTCCGTAGGAATTTTCAAGATAGCATCGAGAAACCGAGAAGAATTTGGATATTTCTTGTGAGAACACGAACGACGGGATGATAACAGTCATTGTTGGTGGTAGAGCTCAGATTAATAAAATAAGAACCAACTGACGTTATGATAACAGCCATTATTGGATGTAGAGCTTTGTTCAAAAATATTAAAACACGATAGACGGGACGATAACGGTGTTATTAGTGTTAGAACACTAATAACAGGATAAGAACAGTCATTATTGGTGGAAGAGCAAATGGTTTCTTACTCCAGAAAGTTCACACGATGCCGGTTGTGAACGATGTATTTGCTCTAGATTCGAAGTTTCATTTCGGTTTTGCCAATTCGAAGGTTTTGCCAATTCTCTGTTTCATTATTTCGCTCTTTGTCAGTCAGCTAATAAGTCCACAACCGAGCTAAAAGCAGGAACAAATTATGGTGAGCTTTGCCCTTAAATTCCTTAGCACTTATTGGAAATGTTAAGATTTATGAATGTTGGTGAAGAATTGAATACTCTGAAAATACATTTTGTATGTTTATCGGTTTGCTCGAAGAGAATAAAGAGAAGAATAAGAACTCTTGGATGCACTTGTATTCAATTAATTTTGAAGTAGGAAAGAATTGTGCTTTAAAACATCTAATATTTTGCAACAGAGCTTATACCGAGATTATCCACAGTTGTTTCGAGCCACCGAACTGCTTGGTGCTACAAGCTCAGAATTAACAATTCCAAGTCCAGTACGCTAGTCCCGGTTGAGTATAAAATGTTAATGCCTAAGAAGCAGTCATCCTAGAAGATTATATTGTAGTTCTTTTCTTTTTTACATTAGCGCAACCTAGTCTCCATCACCCGTCCCGTTAGAATTTGAAGTGAAAATGTCGAAGAAAGAGTCCACCTTGGCATATATATAAAGATAACTCCTCCACCGCAGATATTTCTTGTCTCGACCGTATTAGAGCTTGATTTTACAATATTCTAACCCCAGTGATGGTATGAGAACAGATAATATGGGTTCTGTGCCCAAATAAATAATAGGTGCTGTTGAAGAACATAACTGGTATTTATATGATTTACATTTATATGATCTTTTGTTGGTGAGCTTTCGACATTATTTTTACAAATTACTTAACTCTAGACTACTGACTAAATAGCTTTAAATATGTTAAACAGATTAATTATTATTAAGTAGTGAATCTGCTAAGCGAGCTACGATATTTCCATTAAACCAGAACAAAACGGTATTTCTCAAACGTGCACTAGCTGAAGGTGGAATGCACTAGCTGAACGAAAAAATAATATATTTGCAAGGTTATTCAGCAATGTCCTTAAAAGCATTGAACAAATATTTGTCGGATAGATTGAAATTGAAATACGCATTCGTCACAGATTAAATAAGGCAATTAAATTGACTGAAGTTGAGCCTCAAATCGTACGTTATTACAATGACCGCTGCCAAGACAGGTCATTAAATAAGGCTAACCTTCATTATTATTGACTCAGTTGCTTGCAAGTTTATCAGGGACAGATTTGTAAGAAGAATGTAAACACAAGTATTTAGATTACTTATAGCGAAATTTTCATCATCTAGCCGTGAAAAACGAAGAGTAACTTGATATCGGACTCACCGTAGCCATGATGCCGAGGGCAAAGACGCGGACTTGAAGCTTCTTCATGGCGGCAGATTCTAATTCTGGATTTATTGCAACGGGCAATAACGATTTAACTATAATGGTTGCTGTAAAAATAGTTGATTAGGATGATGCAAATTATATATAATACAGGATAGCGCGCGGTAATTTGCTGATTTGGCAATGAAATAAAAAAATATGATCACTAGAAAAATTTATTTTATATTTGAATTATACTGAACGGTAATGGAATTTATAAATTACATGGTTTTAAATAGTGTATCTGGCAAATGTCGACCTTCGCATTTCACACACTGCTGCATACGTTTTCTAAAGTTTTCATGAACTCTAACAAGCATCCCACTGGTATTCTGCCAATTTCAGCTTCAATATTGTTCCTTATGTCTTCCAAGGTGTTAGGGCGGTTGATATGCAAATTAGATTTCAGGTAATAACCCAAAAGAAAAAAATCGCATGGGGCTAAATCTGGTGAGCGTGCTGGCCAGGTCACATCACCCTCAACGAGATAAGCCGTCCAGGAAACATTTGCCTCAAACAATTCATGGTAACCCTTGCTGTGTGCGCAGTGCACCGTTCTGTTGGAACCATGTATCCTCTAATTCCATTGCCTCAAGAGCTGGCTGAAAATAATACTGTATCATAGACAAGTACCGTTCGGAGTTCACAGTTATGGCACGACCGTTATCCTGAAAAAAGTAAGGCCCAATGATGCCTACTCGCGATATGGCGCACCGCACAGTGACGCGGTCCGAATGCAGAGGTTTCTCTGAATGATATTCTCTCAGGTCCCCTTCGTAGACATGACACATTCCCTGCTGTTCTGAATGCATTCACCCAATTTACAATTGATTGCCATCCAGGAACACGTCCGCGTGAAGGAACCGCGAATCGTGAACGAAAAGCACGCTGCGCTGCAATGATCGAGTGGGCATTTGAAAAATACGCTTCTACACAAAATAACCTCTCCTCACGTGTCCACTGCATGATGGCAACTGTGAGCCAGACGAATACAAATTTCCCGCCTTCCACAGTAAGCCACGCCTACTCTCCTCTGTCTTCGACCGTCAGTGCCGCAGCAGCATGCAGTGCAAAAAAGCAAATTACCGCACTCCACCTGTACATATGAAATATATTACGTATATTTATAGGTACAGTACTTTGTGAAATTCAGTCGATGCCTTCCAGAAGCATCCATTTGAAAAACATTTCACTATTGGTTAGTCCCCACTTTTTAAAACAATTTTTATACCAAACAAGTTCATTGAGCATTCAGACGCAACCAATAATTTAATTTAATCCATCCTTTCTTCCGAGTTTATAAGGTTAGAAGCAAGAAAATTTAATAATATGCGTCTGAAAATTACTTTTTACAGACAACACTTCTAATGAATCCAGGGTCTCCGATGTTACACATGTACAATGTATTTTTAATTTAATTTTCATATATTAAAAAAATTTAATATTAAACAAAATTAAATTTTCAAAATTAGTTAGTCCGTCAAGTGATTTATGCATCGACTCCAGCTTTACGTAAGTGTGCAAAATTTCCGATCGATTGGACAGATAGAAGTGAGTTAAGTATCGATTATTAGATTTGTAGCGGACAAAATTTTTTTTTTATTTTTTAATATAAAGTTTGTTTTTATTTTTTTATGTCACTTGATTCAGGCATTGTCTCCGGCTTTATGCAACTGTGCAAAATTTCAGATCGATTGGACAGGAAAAAGTGTGTTAAATATCGATTATTAGATTTGAAGCGGACGAAATTATTTTTTCAATTTTTTTTTCATTTATAACAAACAACAAGAAGTGAATTCAAAGAGAAGTATTGTAAAAATTAGAAGAATATCTAAAGAAAAAAACTGCTGGAGGTAATTCTGACCTATCATATCATAGCTTTAGCGCAGCGCTCAGCGCACTTAATGGCACTCATAATTTGCTCACAACGCCAGCTTCCAGAAATTGTTTTCTATTTTAAAGATGATAGCAAGCCTTGCAGGATTACGCTTGTTATCCAAACTTATTGGAATCCTGATTTTTTGAAAATTTGTTTACTAATATTATTACACCACTTCTCTTCAACTTCATTCTTGTTTGTCTACTACATATATAATAATCGATATATAACACACTTCCACCTGTCCAATCGATCTGAAATTTTGCTCAATGTCGTAAAGTCGGATACAATGCATGAATCAATTGACAAAATAAATAATTTTGAAAGAGTAAAAAAATTCATTATTAAAAAAGTTATATAAATATTTTTTAATATTTAAAGATAAAATAAGGAATTCAGTGTATGTGTGTAACATCAGACACAGAATTCTCTAGAAGTGTTGTCTCTACAAAGTAATTTTTAAATACATATTATATTTATTGAAAATTTCGGTATGCGCTTCTTACAACACTTCTCCTTAAATTCACTGCTTGTTTGTCGTACAAGATTCCGTTGCTCACAACACAGATTGTACATCGGTTGTTGTTTCCTAATTAAGCATAATATGCGTTTAAATGAGTAATAATAAACATAATAATAATATTATGATATAGCGCATTAGTCAACAACACATAATTACATGTGTAACTTCGACGCACCGGTGGTTGCGTTAGCGTTGTAAAAAGCGCAAACCCAAATTTTTAATATATATAATATGTGTTTGAAAATTACTTTTTAAAGACAACACTTCTAAAGAATTCAGTGTCTCCGATGTTACGGAATTTACGATTCTAGTTACGAATTAAAAAAATGATTTTTCCCCATATAAAAAATATAAATATTGAAAAATAAAAATAATTAATTTACATTTGTAAGAGACATCGGATGTACATGAGTAAGATACACAATTTACAACGGAGACACTGGCCTCTTTAGAAGTGTTGTCGTTAAAAGGGATTTTTTAACGCATATTATGTTTAATTAAAGTTTTATCAACTTCTTCGTAATATTTGGAGTGACACATAAATGTACATTACATTTTGGTTACTGTGTGATTTTTTTTCGTTTAACGTGATAATTCAGTCCAAAAATTAAAGAAATTTATATGTCATATATATTTTTTAGTTTTGAACGGCGCAGAAATTTTGAAAGAAAACAAAATAGACTAAAATAAAACAAACAACCAGGAAATATATCAATTCGTCTATTTCTGGTCATTGACTGAGTAGTCGAAGTATGAATGCAGAGATTAAAAATAATTTATGGCAGCCAATCAACCTAGGTGATAATAATTTAGACACAGAAAATAAGTTTGATGAATTTTGTTTCTGGAGAGCTGCAGCTTCATAGTCACTCCCCACGAGAGACGGTATACGCGGGGCCGGTAAGGGATACTGTCGCCCCTGGCACTTCCACGCGGTGCGACCGGTCGCAGAGAGCGAGTAAGCAAGACTAGCATCAGAAGGAGCTTTCACTCACGTAGCGCAATCGACACAAGTGTTTGTTGCGCTTCAAGTGTTGTTACCCTGAATAAAAACCTCGAAACTTACAACTGTTCAAGGGCATTCTTTGTTCCAGCACACTCTTTGTTCGAGCGCACTCATTGTTCCAGCACATGTTCCAGAAGAAGAAGCAACACCTGTTCCGGCGCACTTTGTGACGAGCATCGTCAAGCATTACTTGGCGAGCATCGTCAAGTAATGGACTGCATGAAGTTCGACATTGAAACAAAAATTTCTTTATTCACAGGACCGAAGCTCTAAAGTGGCTTATGCTATAATGGCATAGAGTTAGAACAGATAATTCCAAAAGAGATTTTAAACATTTGCAACATAAATCCATCAAACACTTTTACATGGGGGCTATCGTATTTGTTCCACTTACCATGCTTTGCACGCTGAATTCGTTTTTTAACCAATATTTCTCGCTCTATGGATTTCCGAATAATCGGATATTTACCCTGATGGAAAAATTCATGTGCAAGCAGTACAATGAGGTTACTCCCGAGCATAGCAGTAGGACAGTTGTTTATTGCTCTCTTCCAAACTTCGGCCCTGCATCCGAAACTATGCCAGTGGAGCTAAAAGTTTTGTTCTCAAATTACTCCCCAAATGTTAATCTTTGTGTTTTATTGGTAAATTTCCTGTTTCAGTTATAAATAGATAATTATGTTGGCATACTTATCTTCACTCATATAGTAAAAAATATCTAGGCGGTATTCACACAACGGTTGCAATAACCTCGCCAGACTAAGGCGACTCTAGTGTAGGTACCCTTTGTCAATATTGTTGGCGGCTTGAAAGTAGGTACTATATACTTCACCACTCCCGATGAGATTCAAGAACTTCCATTTTATTATATGATCAAGCGATACACAATATGAGTGATTTTTTTCTCAGAAGTCTAAGCATAAGTCTACCCTGAACTTGCACAAGTGTTACATTTAAATTTTAGCTTCTTGGTGTTTCAAAATTTAATATATTCTCACGGGTTCTCTAAAAGTCAGGTTTCCGGGTCTGCACTCAGTTATAATATTCCAATATTTCAGTATGGAGTATGGAAATTCAAAACTGTTGTTATGAAGGTGAGCACACTATTTGTATTCAATCAGATGCATTCCTTTCCTACAGATAAATCTTTTAAATCATAGAACTTCTATTGCATATGACTATTGGCAAGAATTTAGGAGACATTGGGTGTATAAAGACCAACTAGATTTCTTACCTATTGCTGATGATGAACTAATTAGAAACTTCCAGTTCCCTTGTAATGAAATCATCAATTCAACCTAAGATCACATGCCATACCTTACCTGAAAGCACCCAAATTGTGTTGCCCTGCAATTTTATGCCAGTGGAAGTAAAATGCCTGCTGGTAGCCTGGGGCCATACTTTCAAAACTCGCTAAGTGGACGTAAGTAGATACGCTCTATTTTCTTGTCTATGATTGGTGGATTTTGATTGAAAGGCCGTCAATGATTGGCTGATGAACTTACGATCTCTTAACTTTTTTGAAAGTATAGGCCCTGGTATACTTCAATTACAGAAAACCATAAGGAATTTCCATGCAGTAGCAGGTCTTCCATAAGTCATTGGAGCCATAGATGGTTCACACATACCAACCAATTAAGGCACCTAGTGAGGATGAGCCAATTTATGTCAACAAAAAAATATCATTCCCTGAATGTCAAAGTGGTCTGTGGTGCTATGAGGGTGATAATCAACTGAGATGTCAACTACCCAGGCTGCACTTTCAACTACCCAGCTGCTTTCATCCGGAACAACAGTGCACTCCGTACCAGATTTCAAAGTGGTGAGATCAGATGTGGAATTATCTTGGGCGAGTTGAATTTTTATTCAGTGCCTAATAAATTGAATGAATAGTCCTTAAATTCAATACTTGCTGCTTCCAGTAAGTAATGCTCTAATTTCAAAAGTTTAAATGCCGACTATTTATGAGATTCTATGCATACTACTGAAAATTGAGCTGTGCTGCAGGGGTATATCTAAAAAACTAAAATAAATTTTAACAACTGTTAAGGCGAGTGACTTCTTGTAGATAACTACAAATTTTTCTGACCTGCTTGAGAAAGTAGTATAGACTATGAACATTTAAACTTAACAGAACCACCAACAGTAAACTTTCATCTTCTGACCCTCTAGAAACAATTATGAACCTAAATAATGCAAAATTGATCTAGTTATCTAATCAGGTCATGATCCTATGAAATTACTGCACCCAACATACTGCACATTTTGAGCAGTATGTTGGTTTGGACATTTCCTAACAAGAAAACATTCATATCCCCCCCAGGTTGAAACCTCCAGTATGAGCCCCTTAAATGTGCCAAGATAATTGCAGCCTGTTTGCTACTCCACAACCAATGCATCAAAGTAAATGTCCCAAATCCTGTATGATGAGCGCGCTGAGGACCACGTGGAGCTTGAGTTCCAAGATCTTGATGAAGTGCACCAAGGACAAGATTAGTGCGAAGCTGTAAGAGGTCTTGGCAGAGAAGTTCGCAAGGCATTGGTTGAAAATTTCTTTCAGTCATTGAATTATCAGGCAAACTGTAGGTTATGACTTCACAATAAACTGTTTTTTCTGCCTTTATCTGTTCTAACATGGCATATATATTTTGCTCATTGCCCTCATGATTGACCTCATTTCTTCATTACCTTTGCGCTGTTTGTTTGTTACTTTTTTCATTAATTTGAAAATTCATGTAATGAATTTCATTATGATGCAAGGAAATTAATAATAAATGCAAATATATCAGTATATACTGAAATGCCGTTTCCTCTGCTGCATACAATATTTGAACATTTTTTTTCATAATTGAAAAATCGCATCAAAGATCAAACCCAAATTCTATTAATATGAGTCATTCAGCTATGCCATGTTTCATAACTAGTTACTTACTAGTAGATGAAAGTAAAATGGTTATGAAAATCATTGCATCCTGTAGGAATGTAGGATCAAATCAGAATATTTTGTTCGGTGTTCTTTAAAAGCAGCATAAAGACTAAGAGCAAACCGTATTGTTCGATCTGACGCGATTAGAGCGGTTTGATGATCCCGTAGCAGATAGCGAACTTGGTGCCAACATACCTTGGGGTTACGGAGGGATGTGCCCGTAGTTCAGCATCTGCAGAGGTATGTTTTAGTGGTGTGTACTTAATTTACTGCGTTTCCAAGTGTTGAATAATCTGTTTGTAAATCCCAAGAATTCATTTCTATTTTGAGATATGGTGCAATTATTTAAGTTATTAAACTTAAGCTAGACTTTGTTTCTTGTAGGGAATCGACCTTAGAAGAGGCCAGTCCCAATCGTTGCCGCTCCTGAGCTCTTGGCTAGTTCACCATTAAGTTAATAATAAAACTTTCATGTGGGTAAAGCTTTTTAATTGAACTTCGGCACGGAAGATTATCACATATGGGGGCTCGTCCGGGATTTCAATTAGCGACAGAAATTATTCCGTTAATCCAAACCTTGTGTTAACCAAAACCTAAACTGCGATTCAGTTGCTGTAACGTATATTGAACGTGCCGAGGGTTGAGATTCTATAATGGAAGAATTAGATCTGTATAACCGCTTCATAGAGCTGGGGAAAAATTTGAGCTTGTCTGATAGAGCTCTTCTAGACTTAGCTAGCATGAAAGTCGCAGATGCAATTGAGAGACAGGAGCGGCATTTGGAAAGGGAGGCAAGAGAGAAAGAGAGACTTCTTGACGAGAAGGAGAAAGAACGAAACCGTGAGAGAGCGGGAGCAACATCAGTTGGAGTTGGCCAGACAAAGACCTCAGGGGCATAATGAGAGCCGTGAAGAAGGCACCAACCGTTCATTGATCAAGCTTGTGTCTTATCGAGATGGCGACGACGTTGAAGTATATTTGGCAACATTTGAATTGGTGCGATCTTCGAACAATGGTCAGATTCAGTTGCGATGTCGACTCTGCATAATGGGTGTGCGTCATCGAAAGTGATCTCGTTGATTGCATCATTACCTGGGGAGACAACGTACGATGAAATGAAGAGTCAAATTGTGAAGGGATTTGGCTTCACTGCGTACGATTACCAAAATTCCTTCAGAAATGCTAAGCAGGGCGAAGAAAATTTTCGCCAGTACATTTTGAAGATGTCTAACACGCTGAATCGCTGTTGTCAAGTTATTGAAGTAGAGGAAAGTTTCAACGGAATGAGAGAACTGCTACTAAAAGATCAGATCATTCGATCAGCATCGCGTGAACTTGCAGACTATTTGAAAGAGAAGAACATTTTTAAATTACCGTTGGACGAAGTAATAACATTGGCAGATAATTTTCAAGCCATCCATCCTCAACCAAAGCGGTCATTTCCGTGTGTTTCTCATCGTGAAAATCTTGCTAACTAAGCAAAGTGCTACATTTGTTCTAGTCCGGGTCACATAGCCAGAAACTACTGCAAGTTTCACAATGAAAATAAAACCAAACCAAATACCGCACAGGATGTAAAAGTGAGATGCTTTAACTGCAACCAGCAGGGACACCTTGCACGAAATTGTCAAGAAAGGAGACCAGCTACAGCATCCAGTCGTCGTAGAGACGTGAACCACGTGCAACATTCGAGTTCAGTCGTAGACGAGTACGTCTAAAGGGGCGAAATTCACCAGATCAACACGATTGAGCATGCTAATGTTGTGGTGGATAATTCGTTGCCGGTAACATTTGGAACTGTTAATGGTAAAGAGGTCAAAATATTACGTGATACGGGTGCATCTGTGACACTGATGCGTAAAGCACTACTAGATTCGAACGACAGGATCTTGGATAAACGAATTAGACTAAGATTTGCTAATAATTCACATGTGACTGTTGCCGTGGCTAGAGTTAAATTAAATTGTCCATTATATGATGGCGAATTGAAAGTTGCATTGTTTTAAGACTTACCATTTGATGTATTGTTAGGAAATATTCCCGGTGTGAAGTGTGCTTGTGACATTTCTGCAGGAATTGCAGATCCTACGGCTTGCGTGGTGCAAACTAGAGGGCAGAAACGTGCCGAAGGAATACCCGAGAGCATTTTAGGTAAGCAGAGTAAGATTAAATTAAATTTGGAAACTTTAACTTGCCAGGAGCTTTGTGCATTGCAAAAAAGAGATGTAACTTTGAACTTTGCTTTTAAAAAGGCTGAATTAGCGGTAGACTCTCTCCCAAGGTATTTTATTAGAGATAGTTTACTCCTCCGTGAATGTTACAAAAGCCAGCAGATACGTGACATAGTTACTCAAATATTATTGCCTGTGGATCTTAGAGCTCGTGTAATGGAGGTCGCGCACGACAGTATTTGGGCAGGACATTTGGGGACAAGAAAAACCCAAGATAGAATTCTCAATCATTTATATTGGCCTGGTATTTATTCAGATATTAGGAGGTACTGCCAGTCGTGTAGTCTTTGCCAAAAGTTGGATGGTACGAAGCCTAATAGAGCTCCGTTAATCTCTGTGCCTGTAATAGGTAAACCTTTTCAACGTGTGGCAATAGATATTGCAGGACCGCTTAGTAAATCGAGGAGGAATAACAGATTTGTCCTTGTAGCTATCGACTTAGCGACGAAATATCCAGATGCGGTAGCTTTAAAAACCATAGATAGCGATAGAGTTGCCGAGTCATTAATGGAAATTTTTAGTAGAGTAGGATTACCGACTGAAATATTGCATGATAAGGGGACTAATTTTATGTCAAAGGTCATGGTTAAATTTAATTCTTTGCTTCAAATTAAGCGAGTCACAACAACGCCTTACAACCCTAGTTGTAATGGTACCTGCGAAGCCTTCAACAAAGTTTTGAAGAAAATGTTGAGGAAAATAGCTAATGAGGATCCTGAATTGGGATAGATATTTAAATCCATTGCTTTTTGCCTACAGGGAAGTGCCACAGAGCAGCACAAGCTTTTCTCCCTTTGAACTTCTTTTTGGTTATGATGTCCGTGGTCCTTTGTTTTTAATTAAGGAAAAATTTCTCACTAGAATTGAAGATGATGAGCAGATTCCTGTAACAGAGTATGTCATGAATATAAGACAGAGATTGAAAGAATTATTACAGGCTGCTAACGAAAACGAGACTAGCGAGAAGGCGAAGCATAAAGTGTACTATAACAGGCGTAGTAGGGTAAGGAACTTTGAAGTAGGTGATAAAGTTCTATTGCTGTTGCCCACTTCTTCCAACAAATTACTAGCAGAATGGAAGGGACCGTTCGAAATTGTGAGAAAGCTCAATAAAGTATTTAGCGCTGCTACGCGGCTGGCGATATCGTCTCTAATGCGGACATTTCTGCTCTATCGCGGCTCTGTCGCGTCCCTACGTCGGCTCTGCAGCCGGCGACGGCCTGCTCTATTCCCTGCCCTAAATTTTAACTGGGTAGTGGAAGGAACTGTATTGTCAATTCCGAAGCCTGATGGTAAATTTGTATTGCAAACCGATGTCTGTGATGCTGGGATTTCTGCGGTGTTGTCACAGATTAATGATGAGGTAGAGAAACCAGTATGTTTTTTTAGTAGGAAGTTGCACGACAATGAAGTAAAGTTTGCCACTATTGAGAAAGAATGTTTAGCTATTTTAGTAGGAATTAATAAGTTTAAAGATTATTTGTACGGAGCGCCATTCTTGATCAGAACTGATCATGCACCACTACAGTGGCTGAACGAGAATAAAAATGTTTCTAGTAGAAGAATGCGTTGGGCATTATCGCTACAGCCGTTTGAATTTGACATTGATTACGTCAAGGGTAAAGATAATGTTATGGCTGATGTGCTGTCACGGTATCCCGTCAGTTCAAGTTCAATTGAACTTATGCGAAAAGAGGGATATGTAGGAATGTAGGATCAAATCAGAATATTTTGTTCGGTGTTTTTTAAAAGCAGCATAAAGACTAAGAGCAAACCGTATTGTTCGATCTGACGCGATTAGAGCGGTTTGATGATCCCGTAGCAGATAGCGAACTTGGTGCCAACATAACTTGGGGTTACGGAGAGATGTGCCCGTAGTTCAGCATCTGCAGAGGTATGTTCTAGTGGCGTGTACTTAATTTACTGCGTTTCCAAGTGTTGAATATTCTGTTTGTAAATACCAAGAATTCATTTCTATTTTGAGATATGGTGCAATTATTTAAGTTATTAAACTTAAGCTAGACTTTGTTTCTTGTAGGGAATCGTCCTTAGAAGAGGCCAGTCCCAATCGTTGCCGCTCCTGAGCTCTTGGCTAGTTCACCATTAAGTTGATAATAAAACTTTCATGTGGGTAAAGCTTTTTAATTGAACCTCGGCACGGAAGATTATCACACATCCTTTATCTCAACCCTTTCATTTACTGTCATAGCTTTATCAAAGATGATCAAGTTTAAAGTTATATTGATAATACCTATATTGAATAAAGGCTTTTCATGTTCCACTAATATTAATAAATAAGCTCATGTCCTTCATTTATTCTCTAGCTTCTTCTGTGACAATAAGGAAAAAATTTCAATTGTTAGTTTTCCCAAACAGTGAGCACGACACAGAGTGATGATATGTAGGTATGGTACAACAGACAGATGACTGAAGGGCATAATAAAGCATTCTTAAACTCAAACTGGGTGGTTTGAGCCTTGAGAGGCAAGCACTACTGTAGAAGTGACTTGTGTGTAGACTATGAGTGAACCTGTATAGTGATATGAAGCAAAGAAGATTAAAATTTCATGGGTCATTGGTCCTCTACGGCACAGAATGATACAATTCTAGTCTGATCCTATACACGGGATTACCATAACAATAGCAACAAGGCAGTTGATATTTCCTGTCTGCACGAAAATTCTGAAAAATGCAGGAGCAAAAATAACAAAACTCTTAGTTCCTCTGGCACGCTGATGAATGTATTGCTATTCCCAATTGAAATAAAATCTTCTTATAATAAGTCGGAAATGCCATAGTTTGTGCTAACTTAATTACAAACTAAAAAAAACTTTTGGCAAATACGAGATCATTGAACAGAATAAGTTGTACATCCATTTATGGATTTTCATGAGGCTCAGTAACTACAAGAGCACTGGCAAACTTCTCTACAGCTGCTGCTATAACTGAAAGTGATGCTGCCATGCTTTTTGCACATATTAGATCTCCCTTTGCACACTCAACATTTCATGAGCCATGGTATGATTTGGAGCATCACTGCTTCACATGACTCAGTGGCCCTTCTAGTACCAGGTTTGGTAGGGGTGGAAGTCACTGGTTCCACAGGGTCGAATGTCCTAGGCTTTTTATGGTTCATAGCTTGAGGCACTGTGGGTGTGACCTCCCTCTTAAGTGGAAATGGATCACAAGAATTGATGACCCTGGTATTGGCTGTGCCATCAATTCTTGATGGACCTGCATCAGTGTTATGAAAATCTTCAGCCAGTGTCACAGCCCCAAGCGCAATTTTGAGGCATGAATCACGGGTCTTTTCAGGTTGTTCTTCTCTAACTTGAAAATTAAAACGAGAGATATTATTTTTTTTAAATTTCAATTTGTTCCCATGCAAGCACTTTTTTCTGTATTACAATTCATGTACAGAATCTCCAATAAAATTCAAAAGGATACTCAATGAGCTCAAAGTTATTTGATAAATAGTTTCACTGTGTGTCATCATTCAAATGAATAACTTTGAAATTGTACAATTATTTATCAATTCATTCCATATTAGCTTAAAAAATATACTTAATTACTTTATTATTAATAAATAAATTCATAGTACATAGAAATTAATATACATTGATAATCCAATATCAGTCTGTTATATTGATCTTACGAATGTATTAATTATGAGTGCATAAATTCATTATGCCTGAGAAATATTTAATATGAATCTGCATCAAATTCCACATGAAGCCGCTGATTGGCAGAAGTAATAAATGCAAAATAATTAAAACTTCTTATGGGCAATGCACTTCTGTTTTCATAAGCATTGAATTTTGAAGATGCAATACCTACTGCACTCACTTGCATTTGAAACATCAACTTCACTTTCAGGAAGTTCTAATCCAAACACGGCAGTTCTTAACAAAAGAGGCAGCATGGCCTCTTCAACATGAGAATACTTGACATTCACAGGGGCCCTGCACCTAAACGATAAGATTAGAAAAGTCAAGCTCAAAATAGGAAAGATAAAATTCCGATCTTTCAACTAAGGTGTTGTTATAAGAGTTAAAATAGGGAACCAGTTTCAATGACGAGTATATTAGAGTATAAAGTTTATCTTTTATGTGGATCATTTCTTGTTGAACTTAGCTAATAAGTCAAGAAAACTCTGGATTGTAAGGGTGATTTTTATAGAATAATGGGTGAAAAAACTATCATTAGGTAGTAATTGAAGGTCATTAGAGAAAATGAAGTGTGATATTTTATTTTAATGAGGGTAACTAGGCAAGAGGTTATGAACACAGGGGAAATTTATGCAGTTTTGACCCATTCTAAGATTGAGCTGCCAGGTTCACCATTTTTTGGTAGGTATAGAGTACAATAGTAATGGTTTTACATAGAAATAGAAACTAATGTAAAATTACAGGTTTTTAACTATATAAGTGCTCGAATTGGGCCCTAATCTCAATTAAATCATCTATTATTGGAAAAATGACTCTGCATTTAATTTGAAAATAAAAAATAAAATTACAACCCTGCAATTTCACTCCAATATTTTGACAAGCCAAAAAGCCTAAAATTTATACTAGGTCAATTGATAAAATTCATTAAGCAATACAATTAATCGAAATCGTTCATATCTGTTTGAGAGTAAAATGTTGGCAATAGCAATGAGCATTAAATCATTGTACAAATTCACTTACCAGTTGATCCACATTAGTGGTTTTAGAATAGAATAGAAGTGTCGGCACTGAAGAAATAGGCCCATAGCCTGTTGCCGATTCTTGTCTTTTCGTGACTTGATTCACAGGGATCCGGCCTTTGGAACCCGATCTTTCCATAACTGACGATTGATTGAGATAGATCTACGGACTTATTGCTTGGTCCGTATGGTTTTGTCAGCTGCCGCCGTCTTCTTTACTTGTGTCCTCATATCAGTAAATTTCTCATATCATATCAGTAATCTCAGTAATCATATCAGTAACTTGACACAGATCACAGCTTTCAATGCCAATTTTGTTCAATTTTTATTCAGAATTGATACCAATTTTAGCTTTTAGATTTCAAGTTTTAATTAATGACTTTTTAGCTCCGACTATGCTCTCACAGTTTAGCCTGCAGGATAACAGCTCATGATTATTGTCTTTATTGAATTAGTGACCAATAATTATAAATGTAGATGGAAATGCAATAAAAGTCATTACATGTTTGTAATGAACTGTTATTTGAATTAAAAATTAGTGTTATTCTTCATGGATTTGATGAAAATCCAATTATTTGTAAAATTGTACAAACACTTGATAATCGGGCTCGCCAAGCTCCCGCGTATCCACGTTAGCCGCGTTGCTACGCCGCCATCTTTGTATCACACTGGCGCCTCAGCTTCCTTTCTCGCTCCTACACATTTGGACGTTTTGGTAGCAATGGAGAAAGAAAGAACAAAGCAGAAAGGATTAGGCTGTTGTCAAAAACTCCTTCCTTCAGTGAGAGACTGATATTCAAGAAAATTGTCCTACATTAACGGTGTTGATGCCAACGAAGTGCCGGCAAAACCGTGATGCGCAGATTTTGCAAGCCTGCCTCCCGTTTAACACGGTGATTTACTAAACTATTTGGTGGTCAGCCAATACACCTTGCAAAAATTCAAGGCATACAAGACTCTTGAAGCTTACAAACAATTTGTGGATGGATGGGTACAGGCGATGGAGAAACGAAACTTCAACGAATCAAGAAAGGCGATGTACTTGGTAGAGTTAGTATGGTAGTACAACTGGACGAAGATAATGATGCTTGCTGATGAATGGAACCTTCTAAGAATGGGAAATGAAATTCCTTTTCACCTTTTTGAAGAGGAAAAGGATAGAATTTTATCAATGCTTACCAAGTAGCCAGGGTTCGGACGGCTCATAGTAATACCGATCCCGATATTGGACGCGCTCATGTGACACCTCAGACCACAGAACTGACTAACAACACATCAATTCACCAGAAACCTCGACGTTTTGCAAAACCAATTTATATTGAAATTGAAAGGAAATGTAAAGAACTCGAAACATTTGATGTTATAGAACAAAGCGAATCATTTTAATCTTCCAACCAACCAGCCAACTGCAACAACACTATCATCGCTGCAGGATAATGGATCATGACAATGTTATCTTATCTGTTAATATTATTACGTTTTATTCTCACTTATGTAGCTCAACTAAAGGCAAGTAACAGATTTTGCCCCTGGAAAATGTATAGTATCGTATATAATAAATATTCACGGCTGGTAAACTGATATGCGATACGTATATCAGTACGAGCCATAAACTGATACGATATACACGGCATTCACGGCTAGTAAACTGAATAAACGCATTCCGTTGTATAGTTTTCTGTTTAAATCGCCGTGAGAACGACTGGTACATCCTACAACGGTGCAGTAGCGTCGCATCTTCAAGCAAAAACTTCAAAAGAGACGATCGCAATAGATTTAACACGTAGGCGAAAGCTAGACCCTGCTACAAATATGGCGGCCGATCCCACAATGCATCTGGCGATTCGGTGCCGTGACGTCATCCTTTCGAGCCCGATAGAAAAAAAATTTCATCCACTTGAAGTACTCTCAGTCTCAGAATGAATATACAGTTTCACCGAACAAACACATTTTCAAAAGTTGTAGCTGCTTTGAGATTTGAAATATGATTAATTGATGAAATCAATCCACTTTTCTGTCACGAGCAAATTATATGTGGTTACAACACACAACATTATGAACATGTACTACACAAATTTTGATACTGAAATAGGCTAGACAGACCATGGTTGAACTAGTGAGACTGCCTGTCCCTCTCACGAGCTCCTTCTGAAAATCATACTTCGGAAAATTACACGTAAAAGTCAAAACGAATTAATTATTCCGCATTTCAAATAAAGTATTTACAGGCGTCACATTAAGAAACCGCTGTCTCAGAGCGTAGATAAGAGCTAAAATTTGTGAAATCGCGATTCACGAGGGGTCGCCTGCCGAAGACCACAACTGCCCTGGATATAATGGACCATCATGATCCCTGCCTTCCGGAACGTAGTCATCAACACTTCTGGACAATCACATCTAGGCGGAGCGTCGAACCAGCCCTCTGTCGAACGGCCACTCGTCGAAGGACGATAAATTTTGGAACAGAACTATGCTATCTGAATCCTAACCTCAGATGCGGTGAACGTAAAATTGCGTAATTCAACGATGCCCGGAAGCCATATTCGATCCGCGGCCTGGTGGTGCACGGCATTTTTTATGCAAGGCCGGAGGAGGACAAAGCTGAGTGGTTTACGGCTGATTGATGGATGTCCGGAGAGATCCAAGGCGTTCGATTCAGGGCTTATTGGTGCACGGCTGCGCTCCCTTCACGAGACACTGATGCGCCACATAATGACGTAATCAGACTTAAAAGTAAACAAAACCCAGCACGCTGATTGGCTGATAGCCTGGGTGTTTTGATAGTACGCCTTTAGCTAAGTCGGTCGTACTGAAGTACTGAAGGTGCCAAAAGTCGCTGATCGTACGCTAGACGTATCTTCTTGAGCTTAAGTTCAAGAAGTTACGTCCACTTAGTAATGTTTTAAAGTACCTGCCCTGGTCACTTACTATCGCGCCCCCCTCATTCGGATCCGCGCATTCACGCCTAGCAGTGCGATGTTCCCATTTCTGATAATGACTTCAAGGTTTTGGCTCCAACTTCCGGTGTTCCAATTTGCGTATTTTAGAATCATTGTATACTTTTGAAGCGACGACTAATTTAAATTCAGCTTTCAGCTCCTACCTACTCGAAAATGTTAATAGATCGGTTTCACCACTAAGGTTTATTATAATATTGACTGTACTAAACACTGCTTTACCGGTGTCCTAGAACTTTCGAAATGACGATGGCGCTGGACTCTGAAACGATTTCTCTAAAGATACCATGAATTTTTATGGAGTTTTCTTTGCTTCTGGTGAATTTTCTGGTTTCTGGTGAATTTACGATTCAAGCAAACGAGTGTCATTATTAACACGTTGAGTGCGATACAACTCATCGGTGGGTTGCAGGGCCCATTTTCCGGACAAATTCTGCAATTTAGTTCTTTCTCCAATTGCGTTGACCGGCAGAAATTTATAATATCGGTAGTATTTTAGTAAATTTAGAAAATTAGGGAAAAAATTAAAATTAAATTTGACTGAAAAAATTTACTGGGAAGTATCGAATTTTAGACCATTTTTGTTGGCGGACTTGTCTGTTTTCAGGCCATGTGGCCACCCTAGTGAGTCTTACCGCACTCAATGTGTTAATCGCAAGTATCAGCAGAGGTGGGCAGTAGCGCGGTACATGTAGCGGCCGCTACATTTTCAGTAGCGGTAGCGGCAGGGGCGCTACATGTAAGGCAATGTAGCGGTAGCGGTAGCGCCCGCTACATATTTATGTAGCGATACGAGGTTTTGCCGCTACAGCGCTACCGCTACATTTATAAATAAAGCCTTTTGATCAGTGGTTCCCAAAGTGGGTGATATCGCCCCCCTAGGGGTGGTAGAAAGATTTTGGGGGGCGGTAAGGAAGTAGAGGGCGTTTGAGGTGCTGTAAGGGGGCGGCAGTCCGAAGTCAAAGTCAGACGTTCCAAAGTTTGACGATTTATGCACAACACGTGCAGCACATTATGACTCCCAGCGATTGTTTTTTCACCCAGATCTGCTTTTTAACCTCTTCTGTGTTAACGTTTCGGACAAATTAACGGCCGGACGAGCGGCCAATTTCCAAATTCAACGATCAAGGAATATCTCTCAAACTACTGAATTTAAATCGATGAAACTAGGTACACGTATTCATTAGGACCTAACGATAATGTTTAGCTCGCTGTTACGGGAGAGCAGGTAAATACTAATAAATACGACAGAGCTGCCTAAACGCTCAATGTCCCCGGGCAGGAGACGCTACTGGTACGAGGGAGGACGCATACAATAAAACCTACTAAGGCACATGAATAAAATTCAACCCGAATTTTTATTCAATCTAGACAAGAAACTTAGACACAAATATAAATACTAACTACTTACTTCATTAGCGACTTGAAGCTAAAAAACATTTATTCAAATAGTCGACCCGCTAAAACACGACCCGCTAAATAGTCGACAATTCTAAAACCTGTTGACTTTTACCCAAAACGGAACACGAGACGCGCCAACTTCACGAGAGCCGCGTATTTCTTTCAGGGGAAGCCCTAATACATTAACGGGCGACTCCAAGCGGCACAGACACCGGGCCTGGAAGACGATGGCTCGACCCAGGCAAGCCTAGGGTGATCACGCCTTCGCGAGGAACTTCAAGACTCTAGTTAGACTCATTAGGCGCTCCAATAGGGTACGACGGTAGACGCCCAACGCGGCTCGGCTATGCAGAGCGCACGGGAAACCAAGGGGCAGACTGGTCAAGTCGGCTCCCACATCAGGTAAACACTGGAGGCAGTCGGCTTCTTCCAACGGTGCACGTTCACGGTACACACCCTTGAACAATCGCCTGAGTTGAACACGGTCCGATCTCAGAAGCTGACGCCACACAAGAAAAGGCCCTCCCACCTGGGAAGCAGAATATCCCAATTAATCTCCCAGGCAAAAATTGGAACAAACCCCAATTCACAGTCCAATAAACTTTATATAAATTCTGAACCGGCAATATTAACAGCGTCGATGTAAGACTCCTACACGCAAGCCGAGCCTAACCGGCAATCACAACCAGGGGCCGTATTATCAAAACTTCGTAACTTTTTGTACTTCCGACAAAAAAGTTACGTGTTACGTAAGTACACCCTAATTTTGGCATTATCAAAACATTCGTACGTAAGACTTAGCTAAAAGCGTACTATCAAAACCATCTGGCCAACTGTCCAATCAGAAGCTTTGGATTTGTTTACATTCTGTGAACTTCGATGGCGGGAATCGATGCCTTCGATGGTATCGACTATCGAATGCTGTCTGTCAGTATTGCTCCTTGTTGGCCCGGAAAAATCCGTTCTAAAATAGTTGTGAACTCTTTTTAATAAACAGCGTGAGTTGAAGAAGAAATCTGTGTACGGAGCTAAAAATTATGGTTGGCAGAGATATAAAGTACCGACTAGAAGGAATGACTTAATTGAATTTTTGAAAATGAATGAAAAAATTTTTGAAATTTTTTTTAAAAAATGAATTGAATTTTTTCCAATAGCACTGTTTAGCACGAACACATATTTTGATCGTGCAAATGTTGCACGATCAAGTAGTGGAGCCATCACAAGTAGAGCCATCATTCTATGCGTATATAATCCGACGCTGTCGGATTATTGACAAAATTCTATCACAAGTCAAGGTGTTGCTACTTGCTAGTAAATCAATAGTTTCCTATCGCTTCAGCAGACACTCTAAACTTGTGCGGAACTCCACTTACGACATCTCCGAGCAGGCGAACAGTTACGTTACGTAGCTTCCCGCGCAAATGTTTTGATAATACCACCGCTAGAGTTACGTCATCAAGTCAGCACTTACGCCACTCGTAAGTCGATTTTGCGTACTTACGAAGTTTTGATAATACGGCCCCAGGACACTAACACCTCCTCACCTCATCCACGGAAACCAACGAACCAAATAGCCAGCCTAAAACCGCTCAGCCCGCTCGTGACCTCGTGGCAGATTTTTTTTCGTTCAGAGAACACCTGCGTGTCAAACCTCTACATCGCGAAAATTTTTTTTAATTTTGCCTTAATTTTTTTTGCCACCGTTATATGGCAATACGGGTCGAAATTCACAGGGATCAAGGAATTTCTTCCAAACTATTGAACATATTCGAACGAAATTTGAATTTACAGTCCTAACTACCGAACGGTCATGTTTAGCTCGTGAAAATTTATTCGATTGCGCCTTTGTTCGCGATTTTTTTTTCATTTCACCTTCCTTCGTGATTTAAACAGCGATACGTGCTTGAATACGTGCAATCAAGAAATTTCTTCCAAAACTACTGAATAGATTTGAACGAAACTTAGTATTTAAATACCCAACCTCAGCAACGGCGATGTTTAGCTCGTTACAATTTTTCGTTTTGCCTTCGTTTGCGAGTTATACGGCTATACGTACGTATACGGATATACGTTAACAGCTCCTGGTTAAACTGGCCGGTAGAAAGCCGGTCGTTCCTCCTATATCTGTATAACTCGCGAACGAAAGCAAAATAGAAAAATTGTCACGAGCTAAACATCACCGTTGGGAGGTTAGGTGTATATATACAAAGTTTCGTTGAAATCTGTTCAGTAGTTCCCTATCGAAATTCGAAGACCTGTCAGCCGCTGGCACACGGCCGCCCCAAGTTCTTATGGCAGTGTAAATTAGAAGCTCTATGTCCGCTTTAGGTTCCGGTTGCCGGAGCGAAATAAGCGCCGAAATAGAATCTTATGAAATTCCTGTCGAGCTTGGGGCGATCGTGGAGCGCGCGTAATTGGTACCTGATACGTTCGGGACAGACACGGCCGAATCTGAAAAATGCGTTAAAAAAATGCCCCCTCCCTTCCCCCCTTTATGGGAGGAAGGAAGGGGGCATTTCAATCACTGTACGGTATATTTATGTGCAGTCTATATAGTACTACTCGCTTAGTTTTAAGATCAGAGCACAGTCTATCAGAGGCTCAATTTCATGCAAAGACGTTTTCAGCTAGTAACTATTATGACATGGCGTGGTTAGAAATGAGGACAATAGTCACAAATAAAAAAATTCAATCGATACATCAATAGCACTGATTCTAGGTAATGCAAGTAAAGCCAATTTCTCCTATTAAATCCATGTATCCTGCTGAATGAACAACGTTGTGTTTAAAATAATCGTTGAATTATTTGCCGTTTCATGTCATGTAACTTTCGTCACATTGAATTTCTATCAAACAAACGGTTCTGCAAGGGCCTCGAATTTCTGCGTCCATTGACGAAAGAAAGACCACACAATAGAATGGAGAAGCACATGTTAATCTTAACAGAATCTATTTACGGCACTAACTTGATTGCATCTTTCAGTTGTTCACAGTTCATAGCAAATTAGAATCTTTCTGCATCCATCGCCGGCTGCTGCAATGACAGTATTGAGTTTCACATGTACCTAGTTCTTCTCACGCATTAAAGTTATCAACTGCACTCTAAACTCCTGGAGGCAATCAAATAAATAGCGGAATAAACGATAGTTATGGAAATCCTCAAATCAAATATGTTGCTCACAGAGGGGCTCCTTGAAGGCGATAGTTCATAAGCTATCTGCTGCTTCAGCAATAAGCTCAACTGCTCATGCATGCAGACACATACCCAATGCTGAACAGTTCTTTGGTTGAAGAAACCATTCGTCTAGCAAAAAAATGTACTGGGGTCTGAAAATACTGCTTACAACTGCTGAAAAATGAAGAATAAAAGCATTTCTAACATCTAATACCATTCCAATGTTGCTGAGCTCGATGGAAATTTCCTGAATCTATCTTCGTATACCTTATTTGTAGTTCTTCAGAAATAACCAAATTCATCCTTATTCTTGAATGTAACTCAATAATGAGACCTGATGATACAACGAAATAGAGTAGATAGAACGGAAGAAAAGCAACTAACTTACTTGCGAATAATAGGTATACGCTCTGCAACCTGTTCCATCCCGTTCAGTTAGCCCGCCCAGTGGTGTCGAGTGTTGTCTGTCGGTTAGGTAGCATCCTTGGCAATGATGAACTTTCGAGTTCCGACTACGCAAATTGATCCAGTTGACGCGTTGATTTAGAAATGAGAACCTTAAGCATATGAACAGGAGCAGCTTAAATAAAATGCTCGTGTCGACATGCCCAAAGTTGAAAATTTCTACCGCTGCCAAAATCTTGAACACACAAATGCGTAGTCATGATGAATGTCGCCTGCCGACGAGAACTTGAGAAGTACCTATTGCAAAGAACTGATCAAATAACAACTGATGTAGAGCATATTCCGCATGAAATCTTCTCTTATTGTCGGAAAAAGAATTTGCATCGTATAATTGCTGCGTTTTGGAAGAAGTGATGGTGAAAGATACACCATACAACTACATCTTATTAATAAAATACTCGTAGGAAAAACTAACAAATTTTCCTTCATAATTTAAATTTTCTAGTCAAATACGTCATAATTTAAGGAAGACAACACAGTCGAAAAGTGAGTATTAATCTTAACAAAGTCAAGTTACTGCAGTAGCTTGATTGCAGTAAACAGCCATCCGATGCAACAGGAGTCGACTATTTTTTTGCATTGGAAGAGTTGAGCTCTAAAATTAAATTCTTTCAAGCTTTCAAATTATCAACTGCACTCTAAATTCCTGGATTGATAACCAAAATTATAACGGAATATACGATAGCCTAGCAATGTGAAATCAAATAAGTTGCTCACAAATGGGATCCCGTTTAAACACGTTCACCCTGCCTTCTTGTACGCGATAGCGAGAACGTTCTTGTACCGCACTGGACCAGTCTTCAGAGGTGGTCGGAAATTTCGACAAACGTTCTTATACAATCTTCATAAATTAAGCTGTTGGCCGTAGGGATGCTTAGAAATTTTAATTTAAAGCATATCTGCAAGAGCTACATCTTTAGCCGCTCAAACAGACATATACTCAAAGCTGAACATTTCTATTGTAGCCACTAGCCATCATTATTTTGTGGGCTTGAAGAACAGTAATCTCCAAACAATTCGAAATCAAGGACTTCCACAAGCACTCAAAATATTCATTTTCATCCTGTTCAATGTCTGCAAGTGCAATGATATTTACCATCAAATTGTTTAAAGCTCTCTGAAGGAGACCAAACTATAATACTTTTTCGATAAGCATTGAGCAATGAGCACTCTTCACTGCGTACTGATTCACGGTTTGTTCTAAACTGTCGCCTTACTATTGCTAATGCTAACGGCTAATGCTCTGTCCGGAAGGGAGTGCGGGAGGTAGACCCCCCACATACCCGCATACCCCCGTATGGCGGGAACTTCGATGGTTCGTGCGTTTATCCTGTTCAGTCTCTGACCAGCCCCATCTTGCTGTAGCGTCATCAGCGTTTGACCAGGGGCATCAGGACGAAACTTGACCAACTGCTCTTTTAATCATATTACGCAGATTTGGCCTACCGCGCAATTGACTTCCAAAAGAGGCTGGTAAATAGAAGCAAAACACCCTACGTGGCCGACTTGCGCCTGATTCACCCCTAAGCCGAATATAGTTCCTCTAAAACGACCTTAATCGGCACGAAAATTTTGACAGGGTGCTCCTGATTCACCCCTAAGCCGAATATAGTTCCTCTAAAACGACCTTAATCGGCACGAAAATTTTGACAGGGTTTAGAAGAAATTTCTTGATCGCTGCTAATTTAAGCGACAAATTACCCGGCGATACGGGCTGAATATAAGGAAGTGTGAAATCAAGAATGACGGTGAAATAAATAAAAAGAAAAAAACTCGCAAACGAAGGTAAATCGAAAATTTTTTTACAAGTTAAAAAATCACCGTTTGGTAGTTAGGCATGTATATTCAAAATTTCGTGCAAATCTGTCCTGTAGTTTGGAAGTAATTCTGTGATCACTGCGAATTTTGGCCTGTATCGCAATATAACTCACGCATAAAGGTAAAATTTAATAATTTTTACAAGCTAAAAATTCGCATTAGGTTCTGATGAATACGTGTTCCAAGTTTCCTTGAGCTGCGTTCATTAGTTTGGGTTATATTACTTGATATATATATTAGTTATAGATATATTAGTTATATTACTTGATAGTTGAATTTTGAGATTGGTCGTGCGACCGGCCACGAGTCCGGCCGTACATTTGCCCTACACGTCCTAGGTTTTTAGTGCTGAAACAGTTAAACCAGCTGAAAAACATATTGTTCACTAAATGGGGTTCTATTCGTGAAGTACACATTTGTGTTTAACCTTTATCTTTTAAAATTGCAGCGTACTAAATTTTAAGAAAGAGGCGTATGTTTTTCATGAGTCTGTGGGGGGCGCTAGAAATTCACTAGGGAGCCAAAGGGGGCGCCAGCCTGAAAATGTTTGGGAACCGCTGCTTTAGATTTTACTTAATAGTATTAAACATTATTTAAAAACCAGCATGATACATACATTATATAAAGTACAAATAAAACTGTACGAAAGATTTCGGTGTAATGTTGTCAACCTCAGCCTGTTACTAGTGTCAACATGTTAGTTGTTACTTGTTAAGTTGTTACCAGTTACTACTCACAGATATTTTTCATGTTTCAGTTTGCTTACAGTTATTTTTACACAGTTATTTTTATGTTTCAGCTTCCCTACATGGATGTCTACTTTAATCTACCAATCTCAAAAATAATCCACATATATATATATACAAATAAAAGACTGATTTTTCATACGTACATGTAGATAATTTTTGAGATTGGTAGATTAAAGTAAACATCCATGTAGGGAAGGTTAAACATAAAAATAACTAACTTTTATTTACTGTATCTAATCCGTACTAGTTCGGTTAGGTTAATGGCAATAAAGTTGCATTGATATGTTTTGAAAGTGTTTTATAATCATTAAATGTTTATGAGTAAATCCTGATAGCAGAACAATAAATATTTAGGTATTTCCAATAATTTTGGCCATTGGAGCGGCTAATGTAGCGGCGATACATTTTACTGTAGCGGTAGCAGTAGCGCTCGCTACAATCTAGTGGGTGTAGCGGTAGCGGTAGCGCCTGCTACATTTAGAGCATGTAGCGGTAGTGGTAGCGCCGCTACATTTCAAAGTAGCGCTGCCCAGCTCTGAGTATCAGATGTAGTTTCAGTGTGTGCTGTGCTTCCCAAGGACCGGAACGAGTTGGAATTGTAACCAACAGACAAAGAAACGAACTGCGCATCTGTGTTTGAGACTGAACACTTGTGAACAACTCCAAACTACGACTCTTCCAAACTGTGAGAATACGAACTGTGTGGTCAGCACATAATGTTTCAGAACAAAGATCCAACGTGAATAACGAATCTCCCAGATCACAGGTCTTCATCACCTCAAACGTCCATCGACTTTTCAAGGCTCCGGAACAAAGAACTGGAAATTTTACTTGCTAATGAAACGAACTGCGCACGAACTACCATGTCGCTTATGGTTCAAACTGTGAAACAAAGAAAATTCTTATATTTTCATTCACTTCATAAAACTTGTGAAATGGTGAGTCGTGTAATGTTTCAATATAAGTTAGTAGCTCCTACTATTCTGTCTTAGGTCTTGCAATTCCTTCATAATCAAGCGCAGTGTCTCCTAGTATGTTTATTTGCGAATCGCGCTGAACGGAATTTTCTTCGCCTCACTGATATTAAATAAAGCAGGTTAGCGGACATTTACCTAAAATTAAATGAGATATTTTTGATGATTATTCACGAAGCATCATTTACTGCCATTTAACTACAAGAATATACTTTACAAATATTCATGTAAAATTTTTCTATAGACAAATTTATACGTGAAGTATTGCTTCATTTGAAATGAACTAGAGAAAATTCGAAGCATTGTTTACTGTTGATCGCTCTACTCCTAACATGGAGTTCGCGGACGTCCGCAGATACACACGAGTCTGTTGGTGTTGGTATATAGCCACAGCTAACGCAGGCATCCCATCATTTGATACCAGGAGTAATTTGATAAGTAATTCGGGTGAAAAAATTAAAATCCACGCTAAAATTTCAGAAAGCGGGAGTATATTCTGAAAAATTTTTCAGGCAATAACTTATACAAATTTACAAAGTGTGGTGAGACGATAAATAATATTTTCAGTGTTTGAATAAATTATTTGGTTCAGGGAAGAATTTTTGAAAAATTGCATTAGAAATTTGAGGAACATCATTTTTTGAGCAAAATTGCATCATCAAATGCTTTAAAACAGTCGATGCCAAACGGCGCTCTTCGTCGTGGTGTGTAGCAATGCCTCAGGAGGCGTAACTGTTGTTCATCTTTTACGATGGGAACAAGTACATTGCTTACCATCCAACATAAAAAATGGAAGGTGCATGCTCAGAATGGAAATATAATCTGTAAGAATTGACAATGATGTCTATTATTATTAGTGGAAGTGTTACTGGCCCACTGGAATTAGTGAGAAGTTCTTGAGTTAATTGTTGTAGTGTGGAACTGAGGCCTTCTGAATCGATCGTCTAGTGAAAGTAAAACTGTACATAGTTTTACTAAAAATGCGTATCAGTTGATCTCCTGTTGTTGAAATAAATAATGCAAATTGCATTTCGTTCAATACATTAATAATTCTTGCATCCAATATGAATATAGTGATGGTTCATTTGTTGAAAATCGATCCAGCTAGGTTATTTGTTGATCGAAAACTATCAGTATCAATCAGTTTTAAAAGAAAGGATAATTTTCATGTCATCTGGACCATTTGAGATTGGTGAACAATTCAGGAATATAATTTTCCCTGTGACGGTGAAAATGTTCTAAAAGAGTAGAATGCCAAACGGCGTCCTCCGCAACTACTTTTTTTACAGTGCCTCTAGATTCGAAACACTTTAACGTTCTTCATCGTTTAAAATAGGAACAAACAAAATGCTTACCAAAATACATAAAAAAGACGGAAGGTGCTTAGAATGGAGATGTTATCTGATAGAATTGACCTTAATGTCTATTATTTGATGTGTCAATAAGTTTGTTGTTTCCGTTAACTTAGTTCAAAGATCTGAAAATAATAGCCGAAGTGTTGGATTGATGGCTTCTGAATCAACCGTCTGGTGAAGGTTAGATTAAGACTGCGAGTAATTTTACTGAAAATGCATTTTAGTTTATAGGCTCCTGATGAAATGAATAACGCAGATTGCATTTCGTTCAATTCATTTATCAATCTTATAGCCAATATGACTGTAGTGGTGGTTCATTTATTTAAAAAAAATCAGTAATATTCCAGCTAGGTTATTTGTTGGTCCAAAACTCACAGTCACAGCCTGTTTTGAAAGATAGGATAATTTTCATGCCGTCTGGACCACTTGAGGTTGCTACTGTTAATTTCAATCTTTACAGCACCAGTCCAATAGTATCATTGTACTCCTAACTAGTTTCACATTGAAAATCATCAGCCATTCAAAATTATATATAAAAAAGATGCTGCCAGTTTTTAATTTAATTTGTGTACAGAACTTAAGGTAGGTCGAATTATAATAATAATCATAAAAAGTCCTTCAGTTACTATGCTTTCACTGGAAGTGACTGACATTTTAAAATATATAATGGCTTGGTTAGTTCCCTGAGATTTAGCCTGCAGAAAATTGAATTTGGGCTGAAATTGCAGCTATTATCTGTGATTTACTTTTGCTCTGAGAGCAGTAATTGCTTTTTATTTTTATGAGAATAACTGCAGTAAGACTTAACCTAATTTGTTAGAATTTCTAGTCTCTGGCTGCCTGTTGGGAGAGCGTACGACGAAGCTCAATGCGGCAATGCTGAGGTCCTGCCGCTGAGCCTGGCCTCGCTACATTGTCAAATTAATTTCTATGTTCGAAGGTTATGCATGAATTTTGTGCTAGCAAGCCTTTTAAGCGCTTTGAAATGTTGTAACATTGGTGATTGATGAGCTTTGTGAAGTGTGATTCAATATTATTTGCAGACTCTCACGGCTTGTTACCCTATTAAATATTGACACAGCTGCTTACAAGTAAGTTGATTTGGTAAAATTGATCCTGTATTTGGCTGTGGGGCTGAATTCCATTTGAGGAACATTTAGTTGAATACAGTGCAAATTCTGTTCAGGCATACATAATGAAACTTGAAAATCGGTGATATCAATGAGACAACTAAGAGAGAACTTGCACTAAGAATTTGGGACATTATGCGTTATCACCTGACTTGTTCCTCTTATTTTGGTGATGAAATGGCCTTTTTAAACTGATGAAACTTATTGGCTGCAAATAATGTGCTGGAGTTCAATGAATTTCTATGGAAATATAATTAACCATTTATATGGAAATATAAGTCATTTAATTTAAAATCTTTCATCATATTGAACAACATGCCAGCAATTCGTAACCGGATAACATTCATTTATTTTGGCTTGGTGAGGAGACACTTCTGAATATCATATTTCACCCCATGCCAGCAATTTGTAATTGAATACCATGCAATATTCATCAGGAGATGAAAATTCTGCAGTCACCGTATGCTAAATAGACTCCGTAGTTTTCACAATACCTCTACATATGTCTACCCCTTGAAGGGGTCTACAATGGGGTCTACCCCTACGTAGACCCCCTATGTCTACCCCTCCCCCCCACAAACAAGGGGTCTACCCATAAGTCTACAATACCCCTTCTTGTAGGTTTTCCAATGCCAGGTCTATTTATTGTCGAGATGATGCTGACAGTTTTGTTTGTTCCCCTAGGTTGCCCTGGATATAACTGTTATAAATAAGTTCCTTAGTGATTATATAATAGTTTTATAAGAGTTATATCCAGGACAACCTAGGGGAACATGCTTTATTGCGAGTTGGTTGCATTGGTTGCTAGAAAAATCGGCTCCCAGTAGAAATACGTGCAATAAACCATGTTCCCCTAGGTTGCCCTGTATATAACTGTTATAAAACTATTATATAATCACTAAGGAACTTATTTATAACAGTTATTTCCAGGGCAACCTAGGGGAACATGCTTTATTGCACGTATTTCTACTGGGAGCCTTTTTTTCTAGCAACCAATGCAACCAACTCTCAATAAAGCATGTTCACCTAGGTTGCCCTCTTATACACATCT
>NW_025938905.1:0-344 GCF_000764305.2 Hyalella azteca | reverse complement strand
AGATGTGTATAAGAGAGCAACCTAGGTGAACATGCTTTATTGCACGTATTTCTACTGGGAGCCTTTTTTTCTAGCAACCATTGCAACCAACTCTCAATAAAGCATGTTCCTCTAGGTTGCCCTGGATATAACTGTTATAAATAAGTTCCTCAGTGATGTTCCTCAGACCACTGGTTGAGTGTGGATGAGTGTGGTTGAGTGTGGTCGAGTGTGGTTGAGTGTGGTTGATTGTGGTTGAGTGTGGTCGAGTGTGGTTGAGTGTGGTTGAGTGTGGTTGAGTGTGGTCGACTGTGGTTGAGTGTGGTTGAGTGTGGTCGACTGTGGTTGAGTGTGGTTGAGTGTGG